>NC_034192.2:54689523-54707023 GCF_002021735.2 Oncorhynchus kisutch | reverse complement strand
ACTGAGCTGTTAGCTGAGCTGTTAGCTGAGCTGTTACTGAGCTGTTAGCTGAGTTGTTAGCTGTGCTGGTAGTTGAGCTGTTAGCTGTGCTGGTAGTTGAGCTGTTAGCTGTGTTGTTAGCTGTGCTGGTAGTTGAGCTGTTAGCTGTGATGGTGCTCGTGCTGTTAGCTGTGTTGTTAGCTGTGCTGGTAGTTGAGCTGTTAGCTGTGTTGTTAGCTGTGCTGGTAGTTGAGCTGTTAGCTGTGTTGTTAGCTGTGCTGGTAGTTGAGCTGTTAGCTGTGTTGTTAGCTGTGCTGGTAGTTGAGCTGTTAGCTGTGTTGTTAGCTGTGCTGGTAGTTGAGCTGTTAGCTGTGTTGGTAGCTGTGCTGGTAGTTGAGCTGTTAGCTGTGTTGTTAGCTGTGCTGGTAGTTGAGCTGTTAGCTGTGTTAGCTGTGCTGGTAGTTGAGCTGTTAACTGTGTTGTTAGCTGTGCTGGTAGTTGAGCTGTTAGCTGTGTTGGTAGCTGTGCTGGTAGTTGAGCTGTTAGCTGTGTTGTTAGCTGTGCTGGTAGTTGAGCTTTTAGCTGTGTTGTTAGCTGTGCTGGTAGTTGAGCTGTTAGCTGTGATGGTAGCTGTGCTGGTAGTTGAGCTGTTAGCTGTGTTGTTAGCTGTGCTGGTAGTTGATCTGTTAGCTGTGTTGGTAGCTGTGCTGGTAGGTGAGTTGGTAGTTGAGCTGTTAGCTGAGCTGTTAGCTGTGTTGTTAGCTGAGCTGTTAGCTGTGTTGTTAGCTGTGCTGGTAGTTGAGCTGTTAGCTGTTTTGGTAGCTGTGCTGGTAGTTGAGCTGTTAGCTGTGATGGTAGCTGTGCTGGTAGTTGAGCTGTTAGCTGTGTTGGTAGCTGTGCTGGTAGGTGAGTTGGTAGTTGAGCTGTTAGCTGAGCTGTTAGCTGTGTTGTTAGCTGAGCTGTTAGCTGTGTGGTTAGCTGTGCTGGTAGTTGAGCTGTTAGCTGTTTTGGTAGCTGTGCTGGTAGTTGAGCTGTTAGCTGTGTTGTTAGCTGAGCTGGTAGTTGAGCTGTTAGCTGTGTTGTTAGCTGTGCTGGTAGTTGAGCTGTTAGCTGAGCTGTTAGCTGTGTTGTTAGCTGAGCTGTTAGCTGTGTTGTTAGCTGTGTTGGTAGTTGAGCTGTTAGCTGTGTTGGTAGTTGTGCTGGTAGGTGAGCTGGTAGTTGAGCTGTTAGCTGTGTTCTTAGCTGTGCTGGTAGTTGAGCTGTTAGCTGTGTTGGTAGCTGTGCTGGTAGTTGAGCTGTTAGATGTGTTGTTAGCTGTGCTGGTAGTTGAGCTTTTAGCTGTGCTGGTATTTGAGCTGTTAGCTGTGCTGTTAGCTGTGCTGTTAGCTGTGCTGGTAGTTGAGCTGTTAGCTGTGTTGTTAGCTGTGTTGGTAGCTGAGCTGTTTGCTGTGTTGTTAGCTGAGCTGTTACTGTGTGTAAAGCGACTATGTCCAGTAAGTCAGTCAGTCAGACAACACTGATGTGTCCTATCTCAGCCTTTTTCAAACCTCTCCTCCGGGACTCCCAGTTCAGGCCCTTGACTAGGTGAATCAGGTGAGCTGGTTCAGGCCCTTGACTAGGTGAATCAGGTGAGCTGGTTCAGGCCCTTGACTAGGTGAATCAGGTGAGCTGGTTCAGGCAATTGACTAGGTGAATCAGGTGAGCTGGTTCAGGTCCTTGACTAGGTGAGTCAGGTGAGCTGGTTCAGGCCCTTGACTAGGTGAATCAGGTGAGCTTTTTCAGGCCCTTGACTAGGTGAGTCAGGTGAGCGGGTTCAGGGCTACAACAAAATTGTGAAACGTCTGGGGATCCCCGTGGAGAAGTTTAAAAAAGGCTGTCCTATCTGATACTGTGTTCCCTGGCAGAAGAAGACAGTGTGGCCGCGACATGGAAACATTGAGGGGTCCTCGAGAAGAGGTTTGAAAAGGCTGTCCTATCTGATACTGTGTTCCCTAGCAGAAGAAGACAGTGTGGCCGCGACATGGAAACATTGAGGGGTCCTCGAGAAGAGGTTTGAAAAGGCTGTCCTATCTGATACTGTGTTCCCTGGCAGAAGAAGACAGTGTGGCCGCGACATGGAACCATTGAGGGGTCCTCGAGAAGAGGTTTGAAAAGGCTGTCCTATCTGATACTGTGTTCCCTGGCAGAAGAAGACAGTGTGGCCGCGACATGGAAACATTGAGGGGTCCTCGAGAAGAGGTTTGAAAAGGCTGTCCTATCTGATACTGTGTTCCCTGGCAGAAGAAGACAGTGTGGTGGCGACATGGAAACGCTGGAACAGATCCATGGCTCCCTGTCACTGGCATGGGCCCCTTTCCTCTGCTCACACACACACACACACACACACACACACACACACACACACACACACACACACACACACACACACACACACACACACACACACACACACACACACACACACACACACACACACACACACACACACACACACACACACACCACAGCCAATGAGGTGTCAGAGAGATGGACAGGCCTCAGGTGTGTGTCTGCGTGCTTGTCTACTTCAGTGCACGTGTGTCAGAAACTGAGGTGTCCGCTTGATGGAGAGCAGTGGTACCCTCAGGTAACAGACACACAGGGAGGACCCCAGGGAGGTTCTGTCTGAGTCCGGACAGGGGTGAAACCGATGTGTGTGTGTGTGTGTGTGTGTGTGTGTGTGTGTGTGTGTGTGTGTGTGTGTGTGTGTGTGTGTGTGTGTGTGTGTGTGTGTGTGTGTGTGTGTGTGTGTGTGTGTGTGTGTAGGGTAAGGGTGACACCCTGTATTAGATCACCATCTACTTTTTCTTTCCGCATAATGCTCTCCCCTTTTTAATGAGGATTGTCTTAAACTGTGTGAAGGCAAACTGGCTTGTTGCCACTCCATGTTGCCACTGCTGATGACATATCCTAACTGAAAGCGCTGACAAACCTACTGCATGCTAGTGTATTTTTTTTGCATTTTGAGATAGTAGCCTACAGTCTAGTTGTTCTACCGACTGACAGGAGAGTCACAGGCAAAGTCTTGAATTATTAGAGATCCAGTCTGAGACCTGAATGTGTTCACTGGAGAATCTGTAATTGGAGAGCTCATAAAACACAGCATTGACGTACAGTATGGTAATTAGGATGAACACCACCACTGAATACCCCCTGTATGTGTGTCTGTCAGTAGGGAACCATCCCATGTGCTGTTGATGCAGACAATCTGACAGGATGTTGACACTGGTAAAGCTTCTAGGGATCACCACTAGGTGTTACTGTGGTGGGAGAGAGTTAAACCAATCCACTGGTATTACCACTAGCTGTTACTGTGGTGGGAGAGAGTTACACCAATCCACTGGTATTACCACTAGGTGTTACTGTGGTGAGAGAGAGTTAAACCAATCCACTGGTATTACCACTAGGTGTTACTGTGGTGGGAGAGAGTTACACCAATCCACTGGTATTACCACTAGGTGTTACTGTGGTGGGAGAGAGTTACACCAATCCACTGGTATTACCACTAGGTGTTACTGTGGTGGGAGAGAGTTACACCAATCCACTGGTATTACCACTAGCTGTTACTGTGGTGGGAGAGAGTTACACCAATCCACTGGTATTACCACTAGGTGTTACTGTGGTGGGAGAGAGTTACACCAATCCACTGGTATTACCACTAGCTGTTACTGTGGTGGGAGAGAGTTACACCAATCCACTGGTATTACCACTAGCTGTTACTGTGGTGGGAGAGAGTTACACCAATCCACTGGTATTACCACTAGGTGTTACTTTGGTGGGAGAGAGTTACACCAATCCACTGGTATTACCGCTAGCTGTTACTGTGGTGGGAGAGAGTTACACCAATCCACTGGTATTACCACTAGGTGTTACTGTGGTGGGAGAGAGTTACACCAATCCACTGGTATTACCACTAGGTGTTACTGTGGTGGGAGAGAGTTACACCAATCCACTGGTATTACCACTAGCTGTTACTGTGGTGGGAGAGAGTTAAACCAATCCACTGGTATTACCACTAGCTGTTACTGTGGTGGGAGAGAGTTATACCAATCCACTGGTATTACCGCTAGCTGTTACTGTGGTGGGAGAGATTTAAACCAATCCACTGGTGTTACCACTAGGTGTTACCACTAGGAATCACTGCTAGGTGTTACCGCTAGGTGTTACTGCTAGGTGTTACTGTGGTGGGAGAGAGTTACACCAATCCACTGGTATTACCACTAGGTGTTACCACTAGGTGTTACCACTAGGTGTTACCGCTAGGTGTTACCACTAGGTGTTACCGCTAGGTGTTACCGCTAGGTTTTACCGCCAGGTGTTACCGCTAGGTGTTACCACTAGGTGTTACCGCTAGGTGTTGCCGCTAGGTGTTACCGCTAGGTGTTACCACTAGGTGTTACCGCTAGGTGTTACCGCTAGGTATTACCGCCAGGTGTTACCGCTAGGTGTTACCGCTAGGTGTTACCGCTAGGTGTTACCACTAGGTGTTACCACTAGGTATTACCACTAGGTATTACCACTAGGTGTTACCACTAGGTATTACCACTAGGTATTACCACTAGGTATTACCACTAGGTATTACCACTAGGTATTACCACTAGGTATTACCACTAGGTGTTACCACTAGGTATTACCACTAGGTATTACCACTAGGTGTTATCACTAGGTATTACCACTAGGTATTACCGCTAGGTGTTACCGCTAGGTGTTACCGCTAGGTGTTACCACTAGGTGTTACCACTAGGTATTACCACTAGGTATTACCACTAGGTGTTATCACTAGGTATTACCACTAGGTATTACCACTAGGTATTACCACTAGGTATTACCACTAGGTATTACCACTAGGTATTACCGCTAGGTGTTACCGCTAGGTGTTACCGCTAGGTGTTACCGCTAGGTGTTACCACTAGGTGTTACCACTAGGTATTACCACTAGGTATTACCACTAGGTATTACCACTAGGTGTTACAGCAAGATGTTACTGTTAGGTTTTACTACTAGCTCCTCTGGTTAATGGTGTAAAAAGTACCCAGTTGTCATACTGTCATAGAAAATGACTAAAGTAAAAGTGAAGGTCTTGAATAATATTTTAAAAGTATTTGGTTTTACATATACATAAATATCAAAAAATTAAGTATAAATCATTTCAAATTCCTTATTTTAAGCAAACCAGAGGGCACAGATTATTGTTTATTATTTACGGATAGCCAGGAGCACACTCCAACACTCACACATAATTTACAAACAAAGCATTTGTGTTTAGTGAGCAAACCATATAAGCGCCAGTAGAGAGTATTCAAGCATTCAAAATGTAATAAGTACCTTTGGGTGTCAGAAAAATGTATGGAGTGAAAAGGACATCATTTCCTTTAGGAATGTAGTGAAGTAAATGTAAAAGTAGTCTAAAAATATTAGATGTATATAAAGTATTTTTGTTGAGTACTTTACACCACTGCCTGTGGAGACCTTTGGGGAAGATGTCTCCCTCCATGTTCTGTACTTTAGCTTCATGGTCTCTTGACTCCTCCCTCTCTTAGCCATTCTGTCACCCTTCTTTCTCCCTCCTTCTCTGTCACTCTTTCTCACCACCCCTCTCTCTGTCACTCTTTCTCTCTCCCTCTCTGTCACTTTCTCTCTCCCCCCTCTCTGTCACTCTTTCTCTCTCCCCCCTATCTCTGTCACTGTATCTCTATCCCTCCCTCTCTGTCACTTTCTCTCTCCTCCCTCTCTGTCAGTCATTCTCTCTGTCTCTCTCCTCTTCTCCTGTCACTCATTCTCTCTCAATTCTATTCAATTCACTCTCTCTCCCTCTCTGTCACTCTTTTTCTCTCCTCCCTCTCAGTCACTCTCTCTCTCTCGCTCCGGAAACTCACTGTGGCTAAATCGAGGCAGTCGAGACGTGTGATTGGCTAAGACAGGAAGGGACTAGGTCTGGCGACGATGTTACAGTGATGCCCGCCCCCTCAGAATTATGTTTTGTAAACATGAGAGAGCAGTGTTGACAGTAGCTGTCAGGTTCCAGCAGGAAAGACCCATGACGATGGGCGGTTATGACCACAGAGTAGCGTCTCAAATAGCACACTATTCCCTAAGCCCTCTGGCCCCTGGTAAAATGAAGTGCACTAAATATGGAATAGGGTGCCATTCAGGATGCAAAAAGTTACAGAGTATGACTCACTGCTCTTTTACAGACCTGGCAGACACTCGTCCCTCTCACTCAGGCCGCTCACATTACAACACCAGTCTGGGACGATGGTGGTACTGCTCTTCATACCAGTCAGAGTTGCTAATATAACCGTCTCTCTGTCTCTCTGTCTCTCTCTCTCTCTCTCTGTGTCTGTCTCTCTCTCTCTCTCGCTCTCTGTCTCTCAATTAAATTTAATTCAATTCAAGGGGCTTTATTGGCATGGGAAACATGTGTTAACATTGCCAAAGCAAGTGAGGTAGATAATATACAAAAGTGAAATAAACAATAAAAATTAACAGTAAACATTACACATACAGAAGTTTCAAAACAATAAAGACATTACAAATGTCATATATATATATATATATATATATATATATATATATATATATATATATATATATATATATATACACACAGTGTTTTAACAATGTACAAATGGTTAAAATACACAAGGGAAAATAAATATGCATAAATATGGGTTGTATTTACAATGGTGTTTGTTCTTCACTGGTTGCACTTTTCTTGTGGCAACAGGTCACAAATCTTGCTGCTGTGATGGCACACTGTGGAATTTCACCCAGTAGTTATGGGAGTTTATCAAAATTGGATTTGTTTTCTCTCTCTCTGTCTCTCTCTTTCTCTGTATAGAGCAAGTGAACAGCAAACTTGGTTTAAAAAAACGAGTAAAGCAACACCTCACAGCACAACGCCTCTCCTCCATGTGACCTACTTCTTGTGTGTAAGTACTGACATGTGACCTACTTCTTGTGTGTAAGTACTGACAGTATGTAGTATGTAAATTGCGCAGTCTTTTGTCTGTAATGCCTTTTCGTTATGTGTCAGACCTCAGTAGGAACAGACATGATCTACTCCACTAGGAACATACATGATCTACTCCACTAGGAACACACATGATCTACTCCACTAGGAACATACATGATCTACTCCACTAGGAACACACATGATCTACTCCACTAGGAACATACATGATCTACTCCACTAGGAACACACATGATCTACTCCACTAGGAACATACATGATCTACTCCACTAGGAATACACATGATCTACTCCACTAGGAACACACATGATCTACTCCACTAGGAACAGACATGATCTACTCCACTAGGAACAGACATGATCTACTCCACTAGGAACATACATGATCTACTCCACTAGGAACACACATGATCTACTCCACTAGGAACATACATGATCTACTCCACTAGGAACACACATGATCTACTCCACTAGGAACATACATGATCTACTCCACTAGGAATACACATGATCTACTCCACTAGGAACAGACATGATCTACTCCACTAGGAACATACATGATCTACTCCACTAGGAACAGCCATGATCTTCTCCACTAGGAACTCCTCTAGCTCTTCTGGCTGAGCCAGGACTGTGGGTTTATACCTCTACACTATGAACAGCTTCTGTAGGGTATGTCTGACCGGGCCTCACCTGTCCTTCCCCAGATCTTGGGATGAGACCATATCACAGGTTGTACCTGAGACGGTTCTGTCATTTCAGGGCAGAGGGAGGCAGCTGGCCACATTCCCATTCTTAGCATTTAATTGCCTGATTAAATGGTAATTTACACACTTGCCAATGTAAAGACATTCTCAGCAGGGAAGTGCTATCTGTGGTGGAGCTTTGACTCTGCAAATGTTATGCATACAGCATCCCTGAGGACTTGAAACATTCATTAAAGTATACTATACTTTGTGTACTTATAATTTACAAATCTTTCAGGAAAATATAAGCTCCTCGTTGTGGAATTTGTTTGCAGTGAATTCACATGTGATACAAGTTGCAACAGTGTAACACAATGCAGAGATTGTTCTCAATTATTAGCCAATATGCCCAATTTATTTTGGAGGGTGAAATTGTAATATGTGTATGGTTGCAAAATGTTCTTGAGAAAGCCTCTGAAAGAACTAAATCAAATATTATGGAGCAACAGTGGAGATAGAACCTGCCGGGCAAAGAGTAGAGGGCAAGGATACCCCTTTATATGCTGTAAACTGATGATTTCCTTGTTGAGGGCAAGGATACCCCTTTATATGCTGTAAACTGATGACTTCCTTGTTGAGGGCAAGGATACCCCTTTATATGCTGTAAACTGATGACTTCCTTGTTGAGGGCAAGGATACCCCTTTATATGCTGTAAACTGATTATTTCCTTGTTGAGGGCAAGGATACCCCTTTATATGCTGTAAACTGATGACTTCCTTGTAGAGGGCAAGGATACCCCTGTATATGCTGTAAACTGATGACTTCCTTGTAGAGGGCAAGGATACCCCTTTATATGCTGTAAACTGATGACTTCCTTGTTGAGGGCAAGGATACCCCTGTATATGCTGTAAACTGATGACTTCCTTGTAGAGGGCAAGGATACCCCTTTATATGCTGTAAACTGATGACTTCCTTGTTGAGGGCAAGGATACCCCTTTATATGCTGTAAACTGATGACTTCCTTGTTGAGGGCAAGGATACCCCTTTATATGCTGTAAACTGATGACTTCCTTGTTGAGGGCAAGGATACCCCTTTATATGCTGTAAACTGATGACTTCCTTGTTGAGGGCAAGGATACCCCTGTATATGCTGTAAACTGATGACTTCCTTGTTGAGGGCAAGGATACCCCTTTATATGCTGTAAACTGATGACTTCCTTGTTGAGGGCAAGGATACCCCTTATATGCTGTAATCTGATGACTTCATTGTTGAGGGCAAGGATACCCCTTTATACGCTGTAATCTGATGACTTCATTGTTGAGGGCAAGGATACCCCTTTATACGCTGTAATCTGATGATTTCCTTGTTGATGGCAAGGATACCCCTTATATGCTGTAATCTGATGACTTCATTGTTGAGGGCAAGGATACCCCTTTATACGCTGTAATCTGATGACTTCATTGTTGAGGGCAAGGATACCCCTTTATATGCTGTAATCTGATGATTTCCTTGTTGAGGGCAAGGATACCCCTTTATATGGTGTAAACTGATGACTTCCTTGTTGAGGGCAAGGATACCCCTTTATACGCTGTAATCTGATGATTTCCTTGTTGAGGGCAAGGATACCCCTTTATATGTTAAATCTGATGATTTCCTTGTTGAGTGCAAGGATACCCCTTCATACGCTATATCTGATGACTTCCTTGTTGAGGGCAAGGATACCCCTTCATATGCTGTAATCTGATGGTTTCCTTGTTGGGAGAGTATGGGCATGTGTCTGTGTTTGTTTACAGCTGCACCTGGTAGTGTTCTGTAGGCATAGACCATGCTGTAATATGCTGTAATCTGATGGTTTCCTTGTTGGGAGAGTATGGGCATGTGTCTGTGTTTGTTTACAGCTGCACCTGGTAGTGTTCTGTAGGCAGAGACCATGCTGTAATATGCTGTAATCTGATGGTTTCCTTGTTGGGAGAGTATGGGCATGTGTCTGTGTTTGTTTACAGCTGCACCTGGTAGTGTTCTGTAGGCAGAGACCATGCTGTCACTCTTAGCTAAATAAAACTATTCCGTTGACCTTCAGGGAAGATATCTCCGTCCGGGTGCTGTACTTTGTCTTAATGGTTTCTTTACTCCTCCCTCCCTCAGTCTCTCTCTCTCTCACTCAGTCAGTCACTCTTTCTCTCTCTCTCCCCCTTTCCCGCTGTCTCTTTTCATTCAATTCAATAGGCTTTATTGTCAAACACGTGTACATTGTCAAAGCAAATGGAATAGACAATCAACAAAATGGAAATAAACAAGGGAAACATTAGTCAACATTACACCCGCAAATAAATAAACAAGGGAAACATTAGTAAACATTACACCCACAAATAAATAAACAAGGGAAACATTAGTAAACATTACACCCACAAATAAATAAACAAGGGAAACATTAGTCAACATTACACCCACAAATAAATAAACAAGGGAAACATTAGTAAACATTACACCCACAAATAAATAAACAAGGGAAACATTAGTAAACATTACACCCACAAATAAATAAACAAGGGAAACATTAGTAAACATTACACCCACAAATGTTTTAAAAGAATAGAGATATTTAAAATGTTATATTATTGGCTATGTACAGTGTTGTAACAATGTGCAAGTAGTTGAAGTATGAACGGGAGAATAAATAGACAGAAACAAGTAGGTTGTATTTACAATGTTGTTTGTGCTCTACTCATTTCCCTTTTCTCATGGAAACAGGCCACAGATATTGCTGCGGTGAATGTACACTGCGGTATCTCGACAAACAGCCTATCTGGGTTATCATGTACTCTTCTGGGCTGAGTCCCTAAAGGCACCTCAGTCTCTCAGTCTGTCTCAGTCTGTCTCAGTCTGTCAGTCTGTCAGTCTGTCAGTCTGTCTCAGTCAGTCAGTCTGTCTGTCTGTCTGTCTGTCTGTCTGTCTGTCTGTCTGTCTCTCTGTCTCTCTGTCTCTCTGTCTCTCTGTCTCTCTGTCTCTCTGTCTCTCTGTCTCAGTCTCTCAGTCTGTCTCTCAGTCTTTCTGTTTCAGTCCTTCAGTCAGTCTCTCAGTCCCTCAGTCTCAGTCTCTGTCTCTCAGTCTTCCTGTCTCTCAGTCTCAATATAACAGTCTCCCTGTCTCTCAGTCTCAGTCTAACAGTGTGTCAGTCTCTCAATCTCTCAGTCTCAGTCTAACAGTCTAACAGTCTCTCAGTCTCTCAGTCTCTCAGTCTCTCAGTCTCAGTCTCTCAGTCTCTCAGTCTCTCAGTCTCTCAGTCTCTCAGTCTCAGTCTAACAGTCTCTCAGTCTCTCAGTCTCAGTCTACTAGTCTCTCAGTCTAACAGTCTCTCAGTCTCTCAGTCTCAATCTAACAGTCTCTCAGTCTCAGTCTGTCACGTTCTGACCTTAGTTCCTCTGTTTTGTCTTTGTTTTAGTATGGTCAGGGCGTGAGTTGGGTGGGTTGTCTATGTTCGTTTTTCTATGATTTGCTATTTCTGTGTTTGGCATGGTATGGTTCTCAATCAGAGGCAGCTGTCAATTGTTGTCCCTAATTGCGAACCATATTTAGGTAGCCTGTTTTCTATTGTGTTTCGTGGGTGATTATTTTCTGTTTTCTGTTGTGTGTCTGCACCAGCCAGAACTGTTTTCTGTTGGGTGTCTGCACCAGCCAGAACTGTTTTCTGTTGTGTGTCTGCACCAGCCAGAACTGTTTTCTGTTGTGTGTCTGCACCAGCCAGAACTGTTTTCTGTTGTGTGTCTGCACCAGCCAGAACTGTTTTCTGTTGTGTGTCTGCACCAGCCAGAACTGTTTTCTGTTGTGTGTCTGCACCAGCCAGAACTGTTTTCTGTTGTGTGTCTGCACCAGCCAGAACTGTTTTCTGTTGTGTGTCTGCACCATCCAGAACTGTTTTCTGTTGGGTGTCTGCACCAGCCAGAACTGTTTTCTGTTGTGTGTCTGCACCAGCCAGAACTGTTTTCTGTTGGGTGTCTGCACCAGCCAGAACTGTTTTCTGTTGTGTGTCTGCACCAGCCAGAACTGTTTTCTGTTGTGTGTCTGCACCAGCCAGAACTGTTTTCTGTTGTGTGTCTGCACCAGCCAGAACTGTTTTCTGTTGTGTGTCTGCACCAGCCAGAACTGTTTTCTGTTGTGTGTCTGCACCAGCCAGAACTGTTTTCTGTTGTGTGTCTGCACCAGCCAGAACTGTTTTCGGCTGTGTGTCTGCACCAGCCAGAACTGTTTTCTGTTGTGTGTCTGCACCAGCCAGAACTGTTTTCTGTTGTGTGTCTGCACCAGCCAGAACTGTTTTCTGTTGTGTGTCTGCACCAGCCAGAACTGTTTTCTGTTGTGTGTCTGCACCAGCCAGAACTGTTTTCTGTTGTGTGTCTGCACCAGCCAGAACTGTTTTCTGTTGTGTGTCTGCACCATCCAGAACTGTTTTCTGTTGGGTGTCTGCACCAGCCAGAACTGTTTTCTGTTGTGTGTCTGCACCAGCCAGAACTGTTTTCTGTTGGGTGTCTGCACCAGCCAGAACTGTTTTCTGTTGTGTGTCTGCACCAGCCAGAACTGTTTTCTGTTGTGTGTCTGCACCAGCCAGAACTGTTTTCTGTTGTGTGTCTGCACCAGCCAGAACTGTTTTCTGTTGTGTGTCTGCACCAGCCAGAACTGTTTTCTGTTGTGTGTCTGCACCAGCCAGAACTGTTTTCTGTTGTGTGTCTGCACCAGCCAGAACTGTTTTCGGCTGTGTGTCTGCACCAGCCAGAACTGTTTTCTGTTGTGTGTCTGCACCAGCCAGAACTGTTTTCTGTTGTGTGTCTGCACCAGCCAGAACTGTTTTCTGTTGTGTGTCTGCACCAGCCAGAACTGTTTTCTGTTGTGTGTCTGCACCAGCCAGAACTGTTTTCGGGTGTGTGTCTGCACCAGCCAGAACTGTTTTCTGTTGTGTGTCTGCACCAGCCAGAACTGTTTTCTGTTGTGTGTCTGCACCAGCCAGAACTGTTTTCTGTTGTGTGTCTGCACCAGCCAGAACTGTTTTCTGCTGTGTGTCTGCACCAGCCAGAACTGTTTTCTGTTGTGTGTCTGCACCAGCCAGAACTGTTTTCTGCTGTGTGTCTGCACCAGCCAGAACTGTTTTCTGTTGTGTGTCTGCACCAGCCAGAACTGTTTTCTGTTGTGTGTCTGCACCAGCCAGAACTGTTTTCTGTTGTGTGTCTGCACCAGCCAGAAATGTTTTCTGTTGTGTGTCTGCACCAGCCAGAACTGTTTTCTGTTGTGTGTCTGCACCAGCCAGAACTGTTTTCTGTTGTGTGTCTGCACCAGCCAGAACTGTTTTCTGTTGTGTGTCTGCACCAGCCAGAACTGTTTTCTGTTGTGTGTCTGCACCAGCCAGAACTGTTTTCTGTGGTGTGTCTGCACCAGCCAGAACTGTTTTCTGTTGTGGGTCTGCACCAGCCAGAACTGTTTTCTGTTGTGTGTCTGCACCAGCCAGAACTGTTTTCTGTTGTCTGTCTGCACCAGCCAGAACTGTTTTCGGTTGTCGGTTTATTGTTTTTGTTCAGTGTTCAAGTTCTTTATTAAAATATATGGACACCTACGACGCTGCACCTTGGTCCTCTTCTCCTTCTTACTACTCCTCCTCAAAAGAGGAGGACGAGAATCATTGCAGAATCACCCACCACCAAAGGACCAAGCAGCGTGGTAACAAGCAGCAGCAGCAGCAGCGATCTCAGGACTCCTGGACATGGGAGGAGATTCTGGATGGCAAGGGACCCTGGGCACAGGCTGGAGAATATCGCCGCCCCAAGGCTGAGCTGGAGGCAGCGAAAGCCGAGAAGCGGTGGTATGAGGAGGCAGCATGGCGGCGTGATTGGAAGCCCGAGAGGCAGCCCCAAAAATGTATTGGGGGAGGCACACAGGGAGTGTGGCGAAGTCAGGTAGGAGACCTGCGCCAACTTCCCGTGTTTACCGGAGAGAGAGAGGGACCGGGCAGGCATCCTGTTATGCGGTGGAGCGCACGGTGTCCCCAGTACGCGTGCTTAGCCGGGTGCGTTACATTCCAGCTCCCCGTATCGGCCGGGCTAGAGTGGGCATCGAGCTAGGTGCCATGAAGCACTGGTCTCCAGTGCGTCTCCTCGGGCCAGGGTACATGGCACCAGCCTTACGCATGGTGTCCCCTGTTCGCCAGCACAGCCCAGTGTGGGCTATTCCACCTCGCCGAACTGGCCTGGCTATGGGGAGCATTCAACCAGGTAAGGTTGGCCAGGCTCGGTGCTCAAGATTTCCAGTGCTCCTTCACGGTCCGGTCTATCCAGTGCCAGAGTCTCCCGTCTGTCCAGAGCTGCCAGAGCCGCCCGCCAGCCAGGAGCTGCCAGAGCCGCCCGCCAGCCAGGAGCTGCCAGAGCCGCCCGCCAGCTAGGAGCTGCCAGAGCCGCCCGCCAGCCAGGAGCTGCCAGATCCGCCAGTCAGCCAGGAGCTGCTAGCCGTCAGTCAGCCAGGAGCTGCCAGAATCGCCTGTCACGCCGGAGCTGCCGGAGTCTCCCGTCCGTCCGGTGCTGCCGGAATATCCCGTCCATTCGGGACCCGTGGCTAGGGTCCCCAGTCCGAGGTTGGCGGCGAGGGTCGATGCTCTTAAGAGGCCGCGGAGGCGAATAAAGAGGCGGAGAAAAACTATGGTGAAGTGGGGTCCACGGCCAACTTGCCTGTTGTCTATTGTGTTTTGTGAGTGGTTATTTTCCGTGTTTGTGATGTGCCACACGGGACTGTTTCGTTTGTTTCACGTTGTTATTTTGTATTTTGTAGTTTTTTCATATTAAAATGGACACTTACCACGTTGCAAATTGGTCCGACCTCTCTTACTCTTCATCAGAGGAGGACGAATGCCGTTACACTATCAGTCTCTCTGTCTCTCTGTCTCAGTTGAACAGTCTGTTTCTCTGTCTCAGTCGAACAGTCTGTCTCTCTGTCTCAGTCTAACAGTCTGTCTCTCTGTCTCAGTCTAACAGTCTGTCTCTCTGTCTCAGTCTCTCAGTCTAACAGTCTCTGTCTCACAGTCTCTGTCTCTCCGTCTCTGTCTCTCTGTCGCCCTGTCTCTGTCTCTCTGTCTCTGTCTCTCTGTCTCCCTGTCTCTGTCTCTCAGTCTCAGTCTAACAGTCTCTCTGTCTCAGTTTAACAGTTTCTCTGTCTGTCCCTCTGTCTCTCTCTCTCTCTGATAGAGTAATACAATTCGTACCATATTTGAGTTCACAGCCACCTCATTAGATCCTTAGACAGTTTCTGTCCAGTTACATGTTATTACACAATACTTGGACCTGTTAGTTCCTGTTGCATCAGTTTGTAGTGTAACTTACTTAGACACACACACACACGTGCATGAATGCATGCATGTGCGCACACACAAACACACACAAAGTAAAGTAAAGATGAGTTCCATTTTAAATTTAAACATATATTAGAGTCACACTAATAGTGTGTATGTGTGTGTGTGTGTGTGTGTGTGTGTGTGTATGTGTGTGTGTGTGTGTGTATGTATGTGTGTGTGTGTGTGTGTGTGTGTGTGTGTGTGTGTGTGTGTGTGTGTGTGTGTGTGTGTGTGTGTGTGTGTGTGTGTGTATATGTGTGTGTGTGTGTATATGTGTGTGTGTGTGTGTGTGTGTGTGTGTGTGTGTGTGTGTGTGTGTGTGTGTGTGTGTGTGTGTGTGTGTGTGTGTGGTGAAGGCAGATTGACGGTGTGAAGCCAGTTCCTCAACTGCACGCTTCACACACATAGTGAACATCATGGCTTTCGCAGTGTGTTTTGTGTGTGTGTGTGTGTGTATATGTGTGTGTATCTATATATATATATAACCTCCTCTTCTGGCTCGGGGGACAACCTCGGCACCATGCTAAATAATGTCTCAATATAACCCTTCACTCTTTCTGTAAGTGGGTCACATGTTACCGTAGCCCCCTTGATGTTCTAAAGCCTCCATAACAGCTCCTCTGTAAGTCTCCTGTACGTGTTTCCCTGACCAGGTCAAAGTCTAGGCCTCGGTCTGGGTGGATGTCAGTTGGTAACTTACCTGACAACGGCTTCTATCTCCCCCAGTCTTAGAATTGTTTTCAATAGCATGTTGCTAATGAGTTGTTTTGAATGAACTCTGACAAACCTCCCAAATGACATACTTGTAAACGATAGACATGTCCCCCATGACAACATACTGTATACATGGTTCAATATAGTGATTCTTTACATGTGTTCTCCACATATTCAGCAAACTGGATGCAGTCTATCACAGTGCCATCCGTTTTGTCACTAAAGCACCTTATACTACCCACCACTGCGACTTGTATGCTCTAGTCGGCTGGCCCTCGCTACATATTCGTCGCCAGACCCACTGGCTCCAGGTCATCTACAAGTCTATGCTAGGTAAAGCTCCGCCTTATCTCAGCTCACTGGTCACGATGGCAACACCCATCCGTAGCACGCGCTCCAGCAGGTGTATCTCACTGATCATCCCTAAAGCCAACACCTCATTTGGCCGCCTTTCGTTCCAGTACTCTGCTGCCTGTGACTGGAACGAATTGCAAAAATCGCTGAAGTTGGAGACTTTTATCTCCCTCACCAACTTCAAACATCAGCTATCTGAGCAGCTAACCGATCGCTGCAGCTGTACATGGTCTATTGGTAAATAGCCCACCCTTTTCACCTACCTCATCCCCGTACTGTTTCTATTTATTTACTTTTCTGCTCTTCTGCACACCAATATCTCTACCTGTACATGACCATCTGATCTTTTATCACTCCAGTGTTAATCTGCAAAATTGTAATTATTTGCCTACCTCCTCATGCCTTTTGCACACATTGTATATAGACCCCCCCTTCGTTTTCTACTGTGTTATTGACTTGTTAATTGTTTACTCCATGTGTAACTCTTTGTTGTATGCTCACACTGCTATGCTTTATCTTGGCCAGGTCGCAGTTGTAAATGAGAACTTGTTCTCAACTAGCCTACCTGGTTAAATAAAGGTGAAATAAAAAAATAAAAAATAAAAAAATATCTGCCAAGCTGTCTGTCTAGGTGTGTGTCAGAACCCACACTGGTCATCTACGCCTTCCAAATGTCACTTTACATGACAATCAAACTGCCACGCTCACACCTGGCGACCTCAGCGTGTCCCTGATAAAAGATGCCAACATGTGATTGCTTTGTTCCAGTTGGACCTGGGGTAACAACATTCACTTTCACTTTAGTAAGGAGGTCTGTGTCTTAAATGGCACCCTATTCTCTAAATACAGCACTACCATTGACCAGGGCCCATAGGGCACAATGTCGGAAATAGGGTCCCTTTTGGGAGACAACCTAGAAGAGTACATGGCAACCCAGATTCCATTTGATTCAAATGGAAGCAGATAAACAGCCTGTTACCAAACATATATGTGATAGAAGTCAGGTTGTTCCCCTGCCACTCCTCAGGATGTGCCCCATTATAACTGCCAACAGGTTACTGCCACTACGTGTTACCTTTCAGAGCTTTAGAGACTAGTCCCCTGATAGGAGGTCCATGCAAAGCTCTGATTAAATGAGGTGTGTGAGAGAGAGAGAGAATGTGTGTGTGTTAGAGTAGATGTGTGTGATTGTTATACTATGTGTGTGTGTGTGTGAGAGAGAGAGAGAATGTGTGTGTGTTAGAGGAGATGTGTGTGAGAGAGTGTGTGTGTTTGTTATACTATGTGTGTGTGTGCGTGTGTGTGTGTGTGTGCACATGCATGCATGCATTACATAAGCCTGCCCACTCTGCAGTCGTGTATTGTACTCTGATCTGATAGGTTGAGGGAGG
>NC_034192.2:54609523-54687023 GCF_002021735.2 Oncorhynchus kisutch | reverse complement strand
CAAACCATTAAACCACCGCCACCAGCCTGTACCGTTGACACCAGGCAGGATGGGGCCAAATCCTGACACTGACATCAGAATGACGCAGCAGGAACCAAGATTTGTCAAACCAGGCAATGTTTTTCCACTCCTCAACAGTCCAGTGTATGTGATGGCCGCTTCGTCTTGTTTTTAGCTGACAGGAGTGGAACCCGGTGTGTGGTCGTTTGCTGCAGTAGCCCATCCGTGACAAGGATCATCGAGTTGTCCTTCTGCACACCACTGTTGTACTGCACCATGATTTACCTGTTTGTGGCTCGCCTGTTAGCTTTCACGACTCTTGCCATTGTCCTTGGACCTCTCTCATCAACGAGATGTTTTCGCTCACAGGACTGGCGCTGACTGGATGTCAGATACTGCTGAGCTTGAAAAGCCCAGTAGGCCGGCCATTTCTGAGATTCTGGAAACGGAGCTCCTGGCACCAACGATCAAATCACGCTCACTGTTGATTAGGTCACTAATTTTCTCATTCTAATATTCAATCAAACAGTCTACCTGTCTGCCTGCTTTCTATAGGGAGACACAACTCTCTGTCTGTACGAGCGAACCCTTTTCGGGACCGGGGTGGTGTACCTAATAAACGGGCCACTGAGCGTATATACAAAGGTAGTGCACTACTACTATGGGCCTACTATGGAACAGTGATGGGAGGGCAAGAGGTGGGCAAATAGAGTGAGAAAATGGAACAATGATTGATGGTAGAGAGAGAGGGGTAAAGAGAGAGAGAGAGACATTGTTACAGCACAGGATATAGCCATAATATGACATTTGAAATTCCTGTAATGTGTAATGTTTACTGTTAATAACTTTTGTTTATTTTCTATTTCACCTGCTTTGGCAATGTAACTATATGTTTCCCATGCCAATAAATGAGAGAGAGAGAGAGAGAGAGAGAGAGAGAGAGAGAAATAGAGGGATATAGAATGAGAGCGGGAACATGTTGTATCATCGCCCCCCGCAGCGAGCTCTTGCTCCCCACAGTGTGAAACCAGCAGGTTAGAGGCAACAGGAATGCACAATGAGACAGGCAGACAGAGGGGCAGCCCTTAATGTGCCCTGCTGCCACAGAGGTCCTAGCAGGGGTGCATTGTGGGACAAGTCACAGAGAGATGAGCCAAACGTTTCCCAAACCATATCGAGAAATGGCCCTGCTGAGTGGAGTTCATACCTGTAGCGCTCAGAAAGGCTGAACTTTCTTTCATCGGTTTTCACTTTCTTTCTCTGGTGGTTACTAATGCATGAGCCTCATGCTGGTCTGGCTTCCTCCTTTTTCCTCTCCCGTCTCCAGCCAAGCTGCAGGAACAGTGCTGCCAGTGTTGTTTATGAACAGGGCCACAAAAGCAGTGCAGTGGCGTGTATTCATAGATGCCAAGGGAAACCAGGCTTCCCCAAAAAATGGACCAATAAAATCATACATTTTTAAAATATTTTAAAATATTTTGTCTCTCTGTGTTTTCATTATTTCATAATTGTTTCGCACTGGAGAAAGCATCATAGAGAGTGGAACAGCGCCCCTCTGCCTCTGTATGTGAAGGCCATCATGCTGTCTGGTCATAAAGAGTATGGCATTGTTGCCGCCTGTAGCATTGAACGCAAGTGAAGCAAGGAAGCATTTGTCCTCCCTTGATAAAAAGAAAGTATGAAATAATATCCAGTCAGCATTGCGCTAAACTGAGTGAGCTCAACTGTCAAGGGAAGCCAGTTTGGATTTGGCTTCACTCCTATCACAAAGCAAAACTTGAATGGTTGCATCTCGTAGTGTTGTTGTCCTCCAGAGGATAGCTAGCTAGCTAAAATTGTCCCTTTCCTAAATTAGCCATGGATGGAGATAGGACTTGTAGTTTTATTTAATTCTCCGTACAAACCAAATCAAATTGTATTAGTCACATGCACCACATATAACAGTGAAATGCTTACTTACATGCCCATAACCAACAATGCAGTTTAAAAAATACGAATAAGAAATAAAAAATAATTAAAGAGCAGCAGTAAAGTTACAATAGCGAGAATATATACAGGGAGTACCAGTACAGAGTGAATATGCGGGGGCACTGGTTATTCGAGGTAATTGAGGAAATATGTACATGTAGTTAGAGTTATTAAAAAGGTTCTACAGCTGCACCATCGAGAGCATGGTTGCATCACTGCCTGGTATGGCAACTGCTGGGCCTCCGACCGCAGGACACTACAGGGGGTAGTGCGTATGGCCTAGTACATCACTGGGGCCAAGCTTCCTGCCATCCAGGACCTCTACACCAGGTGGTGTCAGAGGAAGGCCCTGAAAATTGTCAACGACTCCAGCCACCCTAGTCATAGACTGTTCTCTCTGCTCCCACACGGCAAGTGGTACCGGAGCGCCAAGTCTAGGTCCAAGAGGATTCTAAACAGCTTCTACCCCCAAGCCATAAGACTCCTGAACATCTAATCAAATGGCTACCCAGACTATTTGCATTGCCCCCCTCTTTTATGCTGCTGCTACTCTCTGTTATTATCTATGCATAGTCACTTTAACATTTCTAGCGCAGGCGTTCCGAACCCCTCGACAACATTCCGCTGAAAAGGCAGCGCGCAAAATATATATATCGATTTTTAAATATGTAACTTTCACACATTAACAAGTCCAATACAGCAAATGAAAGATAAACATCTTGTTAATCTACCCACCGTGTCCGATTTCAAAAATGCTTTACAGCGAAAGCACAACATATTATGTTATGATGTTATGAGTATGTTAGGTCATAGCCAAGTCAAAAAAACACAGCCATTTTTTCCAGCCGAAGATAGGAGTCCCAAAAAGCAGAAATATAGATCAAATTCATCACTAACCTTTGATGATCTTCATCAGATGACACTAATAGGACATCATGTTACAAAATACATGTATGTTTTGTTCGATTATGTGCATTTTTATATCCAAAAATGTCAGTTTACATTGGCGCCTTACGTGCAGTAATATTTTGATTCCAATACATCCGGTGATTTGCAGAAATACAATGATAAAAGATACAAGTGTTATTCACAGAATTAAAGATAGACTTCTCCTTTTTTTAACGGAAAAATCTGAGAACGGCGCTCAGAGCTCAGAGCCCAAAACAGCCAGAGAGTCAACAGAAGTTAGAAATAACACCATAAATATTCATTTACCTTTGATGATCTTCATCAGAAGGCACTCCCAGGAATCCCAGTTCGACAATAAATGACTGATTTGTTCCATAAAGTTCCATAAAGTCCATCATTTATGTCCAAATAGCCACTTGTTGTTAGCGTGTTTAGCCCACTAATTCATCTTCATGAGGCGCAAGCACTTCATCCAGACAAAACTCGAAAAGTTCCGTTACAGGTCGTAGAAACAAGTCAAACGATGTATGGAATCAAACTTTAGGATGTTTTAAACATAAAACATCAATAATGTTCCAACAGGAGAATTCCTATGTCTGAAGAAAAGCACTGGAACGAGAGGTAACTCTGTCGGGAGCGAGCGTCATGAGACCAAGGCACTATGCCAGACCACTGACTCAAAGAGGTCTCATGAGCCCCTCCTTTATAGTAGAATCCTCAAACCAGTTTCTAAAGATGGTTGACATCTAGTGGAAGCCGTAGGAAGTGCAACTTTATCCATATCCTACTGTGTGTTTGGTAGGCCAAGCTTTGAAAAACTACAAACCTCAGATGTCCCACTGCCATATGAGTTATGTTATACTCACAGACATCATTCAAACAGTTTTAGAAACGTCTTCATGTTTTCTATCCAATACTACTAATAATATGCATATATTAGCATCTGGGACAGAGTAGGAGGCAGTTTACTCTGGGCACACTATTCATCCAAAAGTGAACATGCTGCCCTCTATCCCAAAAAGGTTAAAACTTCTTAGGGCTGAGATCCCGTTAACAGGATCGATATGACAACAGCCAGTGAAAGTGCAGGGCGCCAAATTCAAACAACAGAAATCTCATTATTAAAATACCCCTAAAACATACAAGTATCTTATACCATTTTAAAGGTCATCTTGTTGTTAATCCCACCACAGTGTCCGATTTCAAATATGCTTTACAGCGAAAGCACGTCAAATGATTATGTTAGGTCAGAGCCAAGTCACAGAAAAACACAGCCATTTTTCCAGCCAAATTAAATCAAATCAAATCAAATCAAATGTATTTGTCACATACACATGGTTAGCAGATGTTAATGCGAGTGTAGCGAAATGCTTGTGCTTCTAGTTCCGACAATGCAGTAATAACGAACAAGTAATCTAACTAACAATTCCAAAAAAAACTACTGTCTTATACACAATGTAAGGGGATAAAGAATATGTACATAAGGATATATGATGAGTGATGGTACAGAGCAGCATAGGCAAGATACAGTAGATGATATCGAGTACAGTATATACATATGAGATGAGTATGTAAACCAAGTGGCATAGTTAAAGTGGCTAGTGATACATGTATTACATAAGGATGCAGTCGATGATATAGAGTACAGTATCTACGTATGCATATGAGATGAATAATGTAGGGTAAGTAACATTATATAAGGTAGCATTGTTTAAAGTGGCTAGTGATATATTTACATCATTTCCCATCAATTCCCATGATTAAAATGGCTGGAGTAGAGTCAGTGGCATTGACAGTGTGTTGGCAGTAGCCACTCAATGTTAGTGGTGGCTGTTTAACAGTCTGATGGCCTTGAGATAGAAGCTGTTTTTCAGTCTCTCGGTCCCAGCTTTGATGCACCTGTACTGACCTCGCCTTCTGGATGACAGCGGGGTGAACAGGCAGTGGCTCGGGTGGTTGATGTCCTTGATGATCTTTATGGCCTTCCTGTAGCATCGGGTGGTGTAGGTGTCCTGGAGGGCAGGTAGTTTGCCCCCGGTGATGCGTTGTGCAGACCTCACTCTTACAGACTGAAGTCACAAAAATCAGAAATAGAGATAGAATTCATCACTAACCTTTGATGATCTTCATCAGATGACACTCATAGGACTTCATGTTACACAAGACGTATGTTTTGTTCGATAAAGTTCATATTTACATAAAAAACATTGGCACGTTATGTTCAGTAGTTCAAAAAACATCCGGTGATTTTGCAGAGAGCCACATCAATTTACAGAAATACTCATTATAAATGTTGATGAAAATACCAGTGTTATGCATGGGTTTATAGATACACTTCTCCTTAACTTCTTGGATATAGGGGGCGCTCTTTTAATTTATGGATAAAAAAACGTTCCCGTTTTAAACAAGATATTTTGTCACGAAAAGATGCTCGACTATGCATATAATTGACAGCTTTAGAAAGAAAACCCCCTGACGTTTCCAAAACTGCAAAGATATTGCCTGTGAGTGCCACAGAACTAATGCTACAGGCGAAACCAAGATGAAATTTCATACAGGAAGTGCCCCAGATTTTGAATGTGCTGTGTTCCAATGTCTCCTTATATGGCTGTGTATGGGTCATGAATGAGCTTAGACTTTCTGTCGTTTCCCCAAGGTGTCGACAGCATTGTGACATATTTGTAGGCAAATCATTGGAAGATTGACCTTAAGAGACTACATCTACCAGGTGGCCGCTTGGTGTCCTCCGTTGCAATTATTGCGTAATCTCCAGCTGCGTCTATTTTTCGTTTGCTTTGAGGAGAAACACAGCTGCCACGAATGATTTATCATCGAATAGATATGTGAAAAACACCTTGAGGATTGATTCTAAACAACGTTTGCCATGTTTCTGTTGATATTATGGAGTTAATTTGGTAAAAAGTTTGGCGTTGTAGAGACTGCATTTTCTGATTTTTTTCTTAGCCAAACGTGATGAACAAAACGGAGCGATTTCTCCTACACAAATAATCTTTTTTGAAAAAATGAACATTTGCTATCTAACTGAGAGTCTCCTCATTGAAAACATCTGAAGTTCTTCAAAGATAAATGATTTTATTTGAATGCTTTTCTTGTTTTTGTGAAAATGTTGCCTGCTGAATGCTAGGCTTAATGCTATGCTAGCTATCAATACTCTTACACAAATGCTTGTGTAGCTATGGTTGAAAAGCATATTTTGAAAATCTAAGATGACAGTGTTATTAACAAAAGGCTAAGCTTGTGAGTGAATATATTTCTTTCATTTCATTTGCGATTTTCATGAATAGTTAACGTTGCGTTATGGTAATGAGCTTGAGGCTATAATTACGCTCCCGGATACGGGATGGCTCGACGCTAGAGGTTAATGCAACCGCTGTGTCCGATTTCAAAAAAGCTTTACGGAAAAAGCAAACCATGCAATAATCTGAGTACGGCACTCAGAGACCCAACAAGCCAAAAATATATCCGCCATATTGTGCAGTCAACAGAAGTCAGAAATAACATTATAAATACTCACTTACCTTTGATGATCTTCATCAGAATGCACTCCCAGGAATCCCAGTTCCACAATAAATGTTTGTTTTGTTCGAAAATGTTCATCATTTATGTCCAAATGGCTACTTTTGTTAGCGCGTTTTGTAAACAAATCCAACCTCACGAAGTGCGTTCACTAGTTGCAGATGATGCAAATGTCAAAAACTTCCGTTACAGTCCGTAGAAACATGTCAAACGATGTATAGAATCAATCTTTATTGAAGATTTATGTTAAAAACATCCTAATGTTCCAACCGGAGAATTCCTTTGTCTGTAGAAAAGCAATGGAACGAGAGCTACCTCTCACGTGAATGAGCGTCACGAGCTCAAAGCATTCTGCCAGACCTCTGACTCATTCCCCTCTCATTCGACCCCACTTCACAGTAGAAGCATCAAACGAGGTTCTAAAGACAGTTGACATCTAGTGGAAACCTTAGGAAGTGCAACATGACCAATATCCCACTGTATCTTCAATAGGGGCTGTGTTGAAAACTACAAACCTCAGATTTCCCACTTCCTGGTTGGATTTCTTTCTCAGGTTTTTGCCTGCCATATGAGTTCTGGTATACTCACAGACATCATTCAAAAAGTTTTAGAAACTTCTGAGTATTTTCTATCCAAATTCACTAATAATGTGCATATATTAGCAACTGGGACAAAGTAGCAGGCAGTTTACTCTGAGCACCTTATTCATCCAAGTTACTCAATACTGCTCCCAGCCATAAGAAGTGGATCTGAGGACCCATGCCAAATATTTTCAGTCTCCTGAGGGGGAATAGGTTTTGTCGTGCCCTCTCACGACTGTCTTGGTGTGCTTGGACCATGTTAGTCTGTTGGTGATGTGGACACCAAGGAACTTGAAGCTCTCAACCTGCTCCACTACAGCCCTGTCGATAGGAATGGGAGCATGCTCACTCCTCCTTTTCCTGTAGTCCATAATGATCTCCTTTGTCTTGATCACGTTGAGGGAGAGGTTGTTGTCCTGGCACCACACGACCAGGTCTCTGACCTTATCCATATTGGCTGTCTCGTCATTTTTGGTGATCAGGCCTACCACTCTTTGTGTCACCTGCGCCTTCGATGAATGATTATAACAGCGATTCTGATCCAACCATAAATTAATACATTGTGCCAATGGACTGAGAGGATGGACATTCAATATGTAGCTAGATGTAGAAGGCTAATGTTAACTAGCTGTTAACTTGCCCATAAAAAGAAGTTAGGCTAGGAAGCAAGCATTTTTGTCAGGTAGCCTAAGACAACAAAAAATAAAAGCGTGTTTTAGACCATTCCGTCAACTTAAAAGATAGTTTTGGGACACATCCTGTGAGAGGTGCTCCCTAAGTGTTTTCCTATCCTGAGTTACAATACTCTGCACCATCATTCATTGTTCACATTGTGAATTTTGCAAACTTTCAAATGAATTATGTGTTTTGTGTTGGCTTACCTTGGCCTGACAGTTTTTATAGCCATGTAATTCTCCAGGTGAGAAGTCCCTGTCAAGTGGAGAGACATGGAAGCCCAGCTAGCCTGTAGCCTAGCTGGCTCGGCAGTCTCAGATGGAGGTTGCTGTTGAATGTTTTCAACGCTGCAGTAACTGTGTTTACTTTGCTTTATCCCAGGGACAAGATGGACCACCCAGACGTTCAATGTAGCTGTTTGCTTGAAGAGAAATACAGGGGCAAGGCACTGTAAGTGTTGCAGTCATTTCAGTTGCTGTAGTAGGTGACGTGTTTAGTGTTGAGTCATCGACATACATCGACACACTGGCTTTACTCAAAGCTTGAAAAGATTACGGGGCCAAAACAGCTGCCCTGGGGAATTCCTGATTTTAACTGGATTTTGTTGGAGAAGCTTCCATTAAAGAACACCCTCTGTGTTATGTTAGACAAGTAACTCTTTATCCGCAATATAGCAGGGGGTGTAAAGCCATAACACATTTTTCCAGCATCAGACTATGATTGATAATGTCAAAAGCCGCACTGAAGTCAAAGAAAACAGCCCCCACAATCTTTTTATCAGCAATTTCTCTCAGCCAATCGTCAGTCATTTGTGTAAGCGCTGTGCTTGTTGAATGTCCTTCCCTATAAGCGTGCTGAAAGTCTGTCAATTTTTTACTGTAAAATAGCATTGTATCTGATCAAACAACATTTATTCCAGAAGTTTAATAAGGGTTTAGCAATTTTCGGGATTGCTTGATTGTTTTCAATGCTTTACTGGGAAGCTAAGTAGAGTTGCTCATGTTATTTATATTGAAGCTGAGCACACAGTTCCTATTAGGGCAAACCGCCTCAGTACTAACAGTGTAACTCTGGTTCACAGGCACACGATTACTGCATACAATAGCTGTAGGATCAACAGAGTTATTGAGGGCAGTTAGAGGGTCTTGAATTAAGTTACTTACATTGTGTCTGCCAATGCCCCTGGGATAAAGTACATTTGATGCAGCATTTTGACAACTCATTGTCATAATGGTAGGGATAAACTGAGCTGGTCTTGTGTCATTGATAAGTCATTGTCTCAGCGCAGCCTTGAAATGTGAACAGAGTCCAGGAGCCAAGATGATTTGGATGGATTTTGTCATTCCTCTAGAGTGTCTTCTGTTTCCAGAAGGTGTCAAAGTTATCTATAAAACTGATTGCAACAGAGCTGCAGTAATCTTTTAGTCAGGTGTGTAATGCTAGTAGCCTGCTGAATCTTTCACACACGCTGGCCAATGATGGTTCCGGACCTGAAATGATTGTCAGCTTTTTGGAATTTCTCAATGCTAGAATCAGTTCTTTAAAATCAAGTTCCAAACTAGCCCTCCTGATGTTGTTTGGAGTACAAGAGCGTCAGCTTCCGGCATCTGTCGTAGAACGGTCGGAAGCAGCCTTGTAATGTCCTGTACTCGTAAAGTTTTTTTGCACTGGAATCCGAGATGTTTCTCACCATAGAGCTGCCGGTGATGACAGCTGGTGAAACAGCCGAGGAGGTCCTGACGTTCCTTCGCCTCGAGTGGTTTAGAAGACCCCTCAAGGACCAAACGGCAGTGGGGCTGTAGTATCCATCATGGATGATGAATGGGCCAGCCTCTCAGGGAGCCTCACGGTCTGATGAGGGTGGGAGCTCTGAGGATCTGAACCCTAGGTAGAAGCCACTGGAGAGGGAGACAGAACAGAGGACGAAGGCATAGGTACCTCCGGATCCAATCTCGAATTGGAAGCCCCTAAGGAAGAAGGTGCCGGAACCTCTGGATCCAGGGTGGCAAAGGCGTTTCTGGTCTGTGATCGGTCCGGGCTTAACATCTCCAAGAAGGCCCCATGGCCAGCGGATGCTGGCCATGGGACGGCAGCGTAGCAGCGTAGCCTAGTGGTTAGAGCATTGGACTAGTAACCGGAAGGTTGCGAGTTCAAACCCCCGAGCTGACAAGGTACAAATCTGTCGTTCTGCCCCTGAACAGGCAGTTAACCCACTGTTCCCAGGCCGTCATTGAAAATAAGAATGTGTTCTTAACTGACTTGCCTGGTTAAATAAAGGTAAAAAAAATAATAATAATAATAATTAAAAAAAAATGCTTTGTTCGACTTCCACGAAGAGTGACATATCTCCATGGCTGGTTGGTAGGATTGAGATCAGGAACATCCCCCAAGTCATCCAGGATCATCCTACTAGCTCCGTTCACCAGAGAAGGGGGAGAACCCTTTGGGGAGGGATCCCTGCAGAGTACCGGCCAATCGGCTGTTGAGAGCCAACATGGCAGCAACACTTCTGTCAGTCCAGAGCTGCGTCCGGCTACTGTGGTAGAATACATGTTTTAAGTACAGTAGGCGGGTGTGGATGAGCCAGTAGCTTGTGTAGGTTCGCTAATTGTTTTCTAAGAGTTGCCACTTTGTTCCTTGTTCTTCATGATGCTCTCTGCGCTTTTAACGGACCTCTGAGACTATCACAGTGCAGGTGCATTTATACGGAGACTTGATTACACACAGGTGAATTGTATTTATCATCATTAGTCATTTAGGTCAACATTGGATCATTCAGAGATCCTCACTGAACTTCTGGAAAGAGTTTGCTGCACTGAAAGTGAAGGGGCTGAAGAATTTTGCACGCCCAATTTTTCAGTTTTTAATTTGTTAAAAAAGTTTGAAATATCCAATAAATGTCGTTCCACTTCATGATTGTGTCCCACTTGTTGTTGATTCTTCACAAAAAATACAGTTTTATATCTTTATGTTTGAAGCCTGAAATGTGGCAAAAGGTCACAAAGTTCAAGGGGGCCGAATACTTTCGCAAGGCACTGTAACAAAGAGCTGCAGTTAGTTTCAGAATGGATGGCAAGGAATAAATATTTAGCATTGTTTTTGGGACAAATCATTCACTAAACTCTAATCTGCAACTAAATCTCGTAATGAATAATGTGTAAATTGAGCAAGATGAGGTTACTAAGCTGCTTGGAGTAACCTTGGACTGTAAACTGTCATGGTCAAAACATATTGATACAACGGTAGCGAAAATGGGGAGAAAGTCTGTCCACATTAAAGAGCTGCTCTGCCTTCTTAGCACTATCAACAAGGCAGGTCCTACAGGCCCTAGTTTTGTAGCACCTGGACTACTGTTCAGTAGTGCGGTCAGGTACTTAGGAAAATCACAATTGGCTCAGAACATGGATTGAACAGCTTGATGGCCCTTAAAAGTACACAGAGAGCTAACATTAATGCCTTGGCAGCAGCTAATGGGAATCCGTAATAAATCCAAATACATTGACATTTCTCTACAAGTAGGGTGAGTCAACATGTTCTTTCTACTTGCAGGAAGGCACACATACACTCAACCACACACACACACAATTCAGAACCATTGACAGCAACAAAACATTTAGTATAGCATATACACTGTTAGTCAGGAAGCAGGTGCAGAAGGTGAGTTTAATAATGAAACGATACCGATGAAGAAACATAGAAGCGTACAGAACGTGGGATAAAACAATATTACCTAATGACTGATGTCAACTGACGGCAAAATAAAGTGGGAGTAATCAAGGAGTAAATGACAACCAGGTGTGCATAATGATGGGAAGCAGGTGTGAGTAATAATAGTTGCCAGGGCTGGTGGTTAGTAGACCAGCGGCGTTGAGCGCCGGAGGGTGGGGGAGAAGCGGGCCGGTCCAGGAACGGGCCGGCAGATATTGAAATCCTGGATGATGTTGGGGTTCATGATGTCCTCCACCGCAACCCAGGAGCGCTTCTCAGGACTTTACCCCTCCCAGTCCACCAGGTACTGGAGCCGACCGCCATGACTTCGGGAGTCCAGGAGGGACCTAATAGCATAGGCGGGGGTCCCCTCAAGGCGGTGGGGGGGGGGGGGGACCCAGGAACCACCAGACTGAGGAGGGAAACATAAAGGAAGGGTGAGATCCGGTAGATGGTGGGGAGTTTTAGCTGATAGGTCACCTCATTGACCATCTGTAGGACTTTCAAGGGCCCCACAAACCGGGGGCTCAGCTTCCGGCAGGGCAGGCGGAGTGGGAGGTTCCTGGTGGAGAGCCTGGCACGGAACACGGGAGCCTCACTGCAGTGGCGGATGGGAACCACTCATCCACTGCAGGGGCCTCGGTCTGGCTATGAGTCCATGGAGCCAGGACCGGCTGATATCCCAGTGCATATTGGAAGGGAGTCAGATTGGTGGAGGAGTGACGAAGTGAGTCCTGGGTGTATTCCAACCAGGACCCACTCCCTCTGCCGGTACTGGCATGACCCCTTAGGAACCTGTGTGACCAAGGCCGCTGAGCCACGTGAAGTAGTTTCCCAGCTGGAGTGTGCCAGGGACATTTTTATTGGGTACAGTTGAAGTCGGAAGTTTACATACACCTTAACCAAATACATTTAAACTCAGTTTTTCACAATTCCTGACATTTAATCCTTGTAAAACTGTCTTAGGTCAGTCAGGATCACTACTTATTTTAAGAATGTGAAATGTCAGAATAAAAGTAGAGAGAATTATTTATTTAAACTTTTGTTTCTTTCATCTCATTCCCAGTGGGTCAGAAGTTTACATACACTCAATTAGTATTTGGTAGCATTGCCTTTAAATTGTTTAACTTGGGTCAAACATTTCAGGCAGCCTTCCACAAGCTTCCCATAATAAGTTGGGTGAATTTTGTCCCAATCCTCCTGACAGAGCTGGTGTAACTGAGTCAGGTTTGTAGGCCTCCTTACACACTTTTTCAGTTCTGCCCACACATTTTCTATAGGATGAGGTCAGGGCTCTGTGATGGCCATTCCAATACCTTGACTTTCTTGCCCTTAGCCATTGTCCACAACTTTGGAAGTATGCTTGGGGTCATTGTCCATTTGGAAGACTCATTTGCGGCCAAGCTTTAACTTCCTGACTGATGTCTTGAGATTTTGCTTCAATATATCCACATAGTTTTCCGTCCTCATGATGCCATCTATTTTGTGAAGTGCACCCGTCCCTCCTGCAGCAAAGCACCCCCACAACATGATTATGCCACCCCCATGCTTCACGGTTGGGATGGTGTTCTTTGGCTTGCAAGCATACCCCTTTTTCCCCCAAACATAACGATGGTCAATATAGGTCAGACCATAGGACATTTCTCCAAAAAGTACAATCTTTGCCCCCATGTGCAGTTGCAAACCGTAGTCTGGCTTTTTTATGGCGGTTTCGGAGCAGTGGCTTCTTCCTTGCTGAGCGTCCTTTCAGGTTGTCGATATAGGACTCATTTTACTGTGGATATAGATAGCTTTGTACCTGTCTCCTCCAGCATCTTCACATGGTCATTTGCTGTTGTTCTGGGATTGATTTGCACTTTTCGCACCAATGTATGTTCATCTCTAGGAGACAGAACGTGTTTCCTTCCTGAGTGGTATGACGGCTGTGTGGTCTCATGGTGTTGCTACTTGCATACTATTGTTTGTACGGATGAATGTGGTACCTTCAGGCGTTTGGAAATTTCTCCCAAGGACGAACCAGACTTGTGGAGGTCTACAGTTTTTTTCAGAGGTCTTGGCGGGATTTCTTTGATTTTCCCATGATGTCAAGCAAAGAGACACTGAGTTTGAATTTTAAAAGCTGTTTATAGGCACAGTCATCTTAGTGTACGTACATTTCTGACACATTGGGATTGTGATACAGAGAATTATAAGTGAAATAACCCGTCTGTAAACATTTGTTGGAAAAATTACTTGTGTCATGTACAAAGTACATGTCCTAACCGATTTGCCAAAATATTAGTTTCTCAACAAGAAATGTGTGGAGTGGTTGAAAAACGAGTTTTAATGACTCCAACCTAGGTGTATTTAAACTTCCGACCTCATCTGTACATACGGAGCATGAGTTGACATAGTGGGAGACGTCCTGCGCTAAGGTGGACCACCAGTATTTATCGGAGATGGATTGGATGGTGGGGGTGATACCTAGGTGTCCAGTGGCGAAGGATGTGTCTGCCCAGGTCAACAGATGGTCTTTCACCCCCGTGGGGATGTAGATGTGCTGTGGAGGACAGGTAGAAGGAGCGGGCTTCCTCTCCAGAGCCTGGCGGATGAACACATCTACGACCTAAAGCACGGTGCAGACGATATGGGAGGACAGATTGTTGGAGTGGAAGACACTCATAGGACCCTCCACCGATGTGGAACCAGAGGGTGTGGAATTCAGGTCCTCCGGCATCCTGGTCCCCAGGCTGTGATTCTCATCTTCGACCAGGAGCTGGTGGGGTTATGAAGTTGGAGCCACGGGCGGCCGAGGATAACTTTGTGTACGGGTGCGGTGGTGAGGAAGGGAAGGCTTTCTTGGTGCATGGGTCCCACGGTGAGGGTGAGTGGTGCTGTGAGTAATTGTGCCGGATCCCAATGGTCACTTATCCAGGGCTTGGACAGAAAAATGAGAGGACAGTGGGTATGAAGTTAAGTTCAGGGAGGAGGCAAGGAAATTCCCTGTGGCACCGAAGTCCACTAGAGCTCTAGAGACAACACCTGAGGGACAGCCAGCCAGTGAAATGGGAACCAGAAAGTGTTTGGCGGAAAAAGATGATGATGAAATACCCATGCCAATGCTGGGAGATGGAAGATCATGGGGCCACGCCTCTGCTCTAGTGGACTCCGGGTTAGGATGCACCGGACACCTATTTGCACAGTCCTCTCAAGAAAAGAGTGCGGAGCGCCGGCTCATTCAATCTGCTGGAGGCTGCCATAGTCCAAAAGGTGAGGGTGTACTCCACAGCGGTCTGGGCACCCTGCTGGAGTTTGAGAAGTCAGTCACCTCCCTCTCTGCCCTCTGCAGGATGGTCGAAGACCGCCCTGAACCTCTCATAGGAACTCAGCTCTTCCTCTCTCCCAGATGGCCATAGTCCACTCCAATGCCCGTCCGGTCAGCAGGGAAATGACCGTGGCAATCTTGGACCTCTTGGTGGTGGGGGCTCCCATCTGATAGGCGAAATAGCAGGAGCACTGGAGTAGCAAGCCAGGGCATTCTGATGGGAGTACCGTCATACTTCCCCAGAAGGGACAGTTGGGCATCGCTGACCTGGGCGGACGGCTGGGTAGGATGAGGTAATGGCTCACTGTGATTACCCGTGGTTGGAGGCCCTCTGTAAGAGGTATGGATAGCCTCGCTGGTGGTGTCAAGGCAATGGAGAATGCGGAGGACCCTCCTTCATGGCCGTACCCAGTTGCTCCAGCTGGTTGTGGTGTTGGTGGAATAGATGACCCTGTTCCTTGATGTCTGGAAAATGATGTTATCCTCTGCTGCTTCCATTTTTAAGAGGTAGTATTCTGTAACATATACACTGGGAGTCAGGTGCAGAAGGTGAGTTTAATAATGATGAACAAACATAGAAACGTACAGAACATGAGAGAAAACAATACTACCTAAAAACTGCTGTCAACTGAGCAATAAATAAATTGGGAGTAACCATGGAGTGAATTATGACCAGGTGTGCGTAATGATGGGAAGCAGGTGTGTGTAACAATAGTTGCCAGGGCTGGTGGTTAGTAGACCGGCAACGTCAAGGGAGGCAGCAGGAGTAAACGTGACATTTAGCTTACGTTGATTGAGCTAAATCGTTTTTGGTATATTTTAGTTGCCACTGCATTAGACTAAGCATAGATGACTTAATGATGTTGAAATGTTTAAGTTGAAATGGTGCTGGAATAGTAGATGCAACTCCTGTTTTCTTTCCGACTTATGGTAACTCTCCGTGGTTCTAAATCAATAGCTGTTTATTAGTAATATTGTCACGTTCGTCACAACGAGGAGACCAAGGCACAGCGTGATAAGAATACATACATACTTATTTTAATGAAGAATAAACACTGAACACACTATACAAAACGTACGTGAAGCTATGCGACACGAGTACTGACAGGCAACTACACATAGACAATAACCCACAAAACCAAAATGGAAAATGGCAACCTCAATAGGATCCCCAATCTGAGACAACGATAAACAGCTGTCTCTGATTGGGAACCAATTCAGGCCACCATAGACCTACATTTACCTAGACATACTAAAACCCCATAGAATTACAAAAACCCTAGACAATGCAAAACTAAACCAACCACCCTGGTCACACCCTGACCTAACCAAAATACTAAAGAAAACAAAGATAACTAAGGTCAGGGCGTGACAAATATGGCTTTTTTTCATGTCTTGGTTTCCCCAGCGATTTTATCCACGTGCCGCTACCGTAGCAGTGGACGACTAACGGAGAGTTTCTCTCCTCTCCTGTCTCCAGCCAGGCTGCATGAACAGTGCTGCCAGTGTTGTTTTGATCAAGGCCACTAGAGCAGTGGACGACTAACGGAGAGTTTCTCTATTTTTGTAGCTGATTAGCAGACAACTTTCCAAGTCAAATGTTCTCTCATTCAGAGCTGTATTAGCCTGCTAGACAACAATACATACAGTTACACCTGTCTTTTGATGTTGTGGCTATTGGAATCAGCTCTAAGGAAAACAAGTGGGCTCAGACATCGGAATTATATTTTTGGGGGGTCCAAGGTCCCCCTACTCTTGTCATTTAGTCAGGGGACCTCCATAGATTATCTTTGGTGCCACCCTGGATTTTTGCCTCAAATCCAATATGGCGTCCAAAATCCAATATGGCTGCCATTATAACATTAAATGGAAGTCAAATCACGTGTAAATATGAATTTTGTAGATGAGAAGCATTTTTTCTGAATTGTGTACAACATTAATGCCCATAAAGACTGCTTTGCTGTGAACACATTTTATTCGGGGCGGCAGTGTAGCCTAGTGGTTAGAGCATTGGACTAGTAACCGAAAGGTTGCAAGTTCAAATCCCTGAGCTGACAAGGTACAAAATCTGTCGTTCTGCCCCTGAACAGGCAGTTAACCCACTGTTCCTAGGCCGTCATTGAAAATAAGAATTTGTTCTTAACTGACTTGCCTAGTAAAATAAAGGTTAAAAAAATAAAATAAAAAAATAATAATTCTGAATCCAATATGGCCCACATAATTACACTATTGTCCTGGTTTATGTTGTATTGTGTAATTCTGTCTTTAAAAGGGTTTCATACAGTTATTGGTATAACTAGGACTGAGTGGCAATGCCATGCCTCTGCTGTGCTTAAATAGCTGAAGCCAACTAGCTTTTCATTGTGTGTCATGTTTTTCACGACACAATCACACAGAAGTGTAAGGTACAGGAAAGAAACCTGTCAGGTTCTCTAGTAGTGGAAATGTACAGCTCGAAACGTTCCCCTCTTTTCCACACTGGTACTAAGTGTGTGCGGTTGATTCAACATATTTGAGGTGACCAGGACTTGAGTGTGTCCTTACAGGGAGAGGAGACAAAGTAGACAGTGGTGGTTGTAGTTCTGGGACCTGACCAGTAGACAGTAGTGGATGTAGTTCTGGGGCCTGACCAGTAGACAGTAGTGGATGTAGTTCTGGGTCCTGACCAGTAGACAGTAGTGGATGTAGTTCTGGGTCCTAACCAGTAAACAGTAGTGGATGTAGTTCTGGGGCCTGACCAGTAGACAGTAGTAGATGTAGTTCTGGGGCCTGACCAGTAGACAGTAGTAGTTGTAGTTCTGGGGCCTGACGAGCTTGCACAGCTAACTGGTCATTCTGGGGTAGTGGTTGTAGTTCTGGGGCCTGACCAGTAGACAGTAGTGGATGGCGTTCTGGGTCCTGACCAGTAGACAGTAGTGGATGTAGTTCTGGGGCCTGACCAGTAGACAGTAGTGGATGTAGTTCTGGGTCCTAACCAGTAAACAGTAGTGGATGTAGTTCTGGGGCCTGACCAGTAGACAGTAGTAGATGTAGTTCTGGGGCCTGACCAGTAGACAGTAGTAGATGTAGTTCTGGGGCCTGACCAGTAGACAGTAGTGGATGTAGTTCTGGGGCCTGACCAGTAGACAGTAGTGGATGTAGTTCTGGGTCCTGACCAGTAGACAGTAGTGGTTGTAGTTGTGGGTCCTGACCAGTAGACAGTAGTAGTTGTAGTTCTGGGGCCTGACCAGTAGACAGTAGTGGTTGTAGTTCTGGGACCTGACGAGCTTGCACAGCTAACTGGTCATTCTGGGGTAGTGGTTGTAGTTCTGGGGCCTGACCAGTAGACAGTAGTGGATGGCGTTCTGGGTCCTGACCAGTAGACAGTAGTGGATGTAGTTCTGGGGCCTGACCAGTAGACAGTAGTGGATGTAGTTCTGGGTCCTGACCAGTAGACAGTAGTAGTTGTAGTTCTGGGTCCTGACCAGTAGACAGTAGTGGATGTAGTTCTGGGGCCTGACCAGTAGACATTAGTGGATGTAGTTCTGGGACCTGAACAGTAGACAGTAGTGGATGTAGTTCTGTGTTCTGACCAGTAGATAGTAGTAGATGTAGTTCTGGGTCCTGACCAGTAGACAGTAGTGGATGTAGTTCTGGGTCCTGACCAGTAGACAGTAGTGGATGTAGTTATGGGGCCTGACCAGTAGACAGTAGTAGATGTAGTTCTGGGGCCTGACCAGTAGACAGTAGTGGATGTAGTTCTGGGGCCTGACCAGTAGACAGTAGTGGATGTAGTTCTGGGGCCTGACCAGTAGACAGTAGTGGATGTAGTTCTGGGTCCTGACCAGTAGACAGTAGTGGTTGTAGTTCTGGGTCCTGACCAGTAGACAGTAGTAGTTGTAGTTCTGGGGCCTGACCAGTAGACAGTAGTGGTTGTAGTTCTGGGACCTGACGAGCTTGCACAGCTAACTGGTCATTCTGGGGTAGTGGTTGTAGTTCTGGGGCCTGACCAGTAGACAGTAGTGGATGGCGTTCTGGGTCCTGACCAGTAGACAGTAGTGGATGTAGTTCTGGGGCCTGACCAGTAGACAGTAGTGGATGTAGTTCTGGGTCCTGACCAGTAGACAGTAGTGGATGTAGTACTGGGTGATGACCAGTAGACAGTGGTGGATGTAGTTCTTTGGCCTGACCAGTAGACAGTAGTGGATGTAGTACTGGGTGCTGACCAGTAGCCAGTAGTGGATGTCGTTCTGGGGCCTGACTAGTAGCCAGTAGTGAATGTAGTTCTGGGACCTGACCAGTAGACAGTAGTGGATGTAGTTCTGGGTCCTGACCAGTAGACAGTAGTGGATGTAGTTATGGGTCCTGACAAGCTTTCACAGCTAACTGGTCATTCTGGGGTAGTGGTTGTAATTCTGGGGCCTGACCAGTAGACAGTAGTGGATGGCGTTCTGGGTCCTGACCAGTAGACAGTAGTGGATGTAGTTCTGGGGCCTGACCAGTAGACAGTAGTGGATGTAGTTCTGGGTCCTGACCAGTAGACAGTAGTGGATGTAGTTCTGGGTCCTGACCAGTAGACAGTAGTGGATGTAGTTCTGGGTCCTGACCAGTAGACAGTAGTGGTTGTACTTCTGGGTCCTGACCAGTAGACAGTAGTGGTTGTACTTCTGGGTACTGACCAGTAGACAGTAGTGGATGTAGTTCTGGGGCCTGACCAGTAGTGGTTGTAGTACTGGGGCCTGACCAGTAGACAGTAGTGGATGTAGTTCTGGGTCCTGACCAGTAGACATTAGTGGATGTAGTTCTGGGTTCTGACCAGTAGACAGTAGTGGATGTAGTTCTGGGTCCTGACCAGTAGACAGTAGTGGATGTAGTTTTGGGTCCTGACCAGTAGCCAGTAGTGGATGTAGTTCTGGGGCCTGACCAGTAGACAGTAGTGGATATAGTTTTGGGTCCTGACCAGTAGCCAGTCGTGGTTGTAGTACTGGGGCCTGACCACTAGACAGTAGTTGTTGTAGTTCTGGGGCCTGACCAGTAGACAGTAGTGGATGTAGTTCTGGGGCCTGACCAGTAGACAGTAGTGGATGTAGTTCTGGGGCCTGACCAGTAGACAGTAGTGGATGTAGTTCTGGGTCCTGACCAGTAGACAGTAGTGGTTGTAGTTCTGGGTCCTGACCAGTAGACAGTAGTAGTTGTAGTTCTGGGGCCTGACCAGTAGACAGTAGTGGTTGTAGTTCTGGGACCTGACAAGCTTGCACAGCTAACTGGTCATTCTGGGGTAGTGGTTGTAGTTCTGGGGCCTGACCAGTAGACAGTAGTGGATGGCGTTCTGGGTCCTGACCAGTAGACAGTAGTGGATGTAGTTCTGGGGCCTGACCAGTAGACAGTAGTGGATGTAGTTCTGGGTCCTGACCAGTAGACAGTAGTGGATGTAGTACTGGGTGATGACCAGTAGACAGTGGTGGATGTAGTTCTTTGGCCTGACCAGTAGACAGTAGTGGATGTAGTACTGGGTGCTGACCAGTAGCCAGTAGTGGATGTAGTTCTGGGACCTGACCAGTAGACAGTAGTGGATGTAGTTCTGGGTCCTGACCAGTAGACAGTAGTGGATGTAGTTATGGGTCCTGACAAGCTTTCACAGCTAACTGGTCATTCTGGGGTAGTGGTTGTAATTCTGGGGCCTGACCAGTAGACAGTAGTGGATGGCGTTCTGGGTCCTGACCAGTAGACAGTAGTGGATGTAGTTCTGGGGCCTGACCAGTAGACAGTAGTGGATGTAGTTCTGGGTCCTGACCAGTAGACAGTAGTGGATGTAGTTCTGGGGCCTGACCAGTAGACAGTAGTGGATGTAGTTCTGGGTCCTGACCAGTAGACAGTAGTAGTTGTAGTTCTGGGTCCTGACCAGTAGACAGTAGTGGATGTAGTTCTGGGGCCTGACCAGTAGACATTAGTGGATGTAGTTCTGGGACCTGAACAGTAGACAGTAGTGGATGTAGTTCTGTGTTCTGACCAGTAGATAGTAGTAGATGTAGTTCTGGGTCCTGACCAGTAGACAGTAGTGGATGTAGTTCTGGGTCCTAACCAGTAAACAGTAGTGGATGTAGTTCTGGGGCCTGACCAGTAGACAGTAGTAGATGTAGTTCTGGGGCCTGACCAGTAGACAGTAGTGGATGTAGTTCTGGGGCCTGACCAGTAGACAGTAGTGGATGTAGTTCTGGGGCCTGACCAGTAGACAGTAGTGGATGTAGTTCTGGGTCCTGACCAGTAGACAGTAGTGGTTGTAGTTCTGGGTCCTGACCAGTAGACAGTAGTAGTTGTAGTTCTGGGGCCTGACCAGTAGACAGTAGTGGTTGTAGTTCTGGGACCTGACGAGCTTGCACAGCTAACTGGTCATTCTGGGGTAGTGGTTGTAGTTCTGGGGCCTGACCAGTAGACAGTAGTGGATGGCGTTCTGGGTCCTGACCAGTAGACAGTAGTGGATGTAGTTCTGGGGCCTGACCAGTAGACAGTAGTGGATGTAGTTCTGGGTCCTGACCAGTAGACAGTAGTGGATGTAGTACTGGGTGATGACCAGTAGACAGTGGTGGATGTAGTTCTTTGGCCTGACCAGTAGACAGTAGTGGATGTAGTACTGGGTGCTGACCAGTAGCCAGTAGTGGATGTCGTTCTGGGGCCTGACTAGTAGCCAGTAGTGAATGTAGTTCTGGGACCTGACCAGTAGACAGTAGTGGATGTAGTTCTGGGTCCTGACCAGTAGACAGTAGTGGATGTAGTTATGGGTCCTGACAAGCTTTCACAGCTAACTGGTCATTCTGGGGTAGTGGTTGTAATTCTGGGGCCTGACCAGTAGACAGTAGTGGATGGCGTTCTGGGTCCTGACCAGTAGACAGTAGTGGATGTAGTTCTGGGGCCTGACCAGTAGACAGTAGTGGATGTAGTTCTGGGTCCTGACCAGTAGACAGTAGTGGATGTAGTTCTGGGTCCTGACCAGTAGACAGTAGTGGATGTAGTTCTGGGTCCTGACCAGTAGACAGTAGTGGTTGTACTTCTGGGTCCTGACCAGTAGACAGTAGTGGTTGTACTTCTGGGTACTGACCAGTAGACAGTAGTGGATGTAGTTCTGGGGCCTGACCAGTAGTGGTTGTAGTACTGGGGCCTGACCAGTAGACAGTAGTGGATGTAGTTCTGGGTCCTGACCAGTAGACATTAGTGGATGTAGTTCTGGGTTCTGACCAGTAGACAGTAGTGGATGTAGTTCTGGGTCCTGACCAGTAGACAGTAGTGGATGTAGTTTTGGGTCCTGACCAGTAGCCAGTAGTGGATGTAGTTCTGGGGCCTGACCAGTAGACAGTAGTGGATATAGTTTTGGGTCCTGACCAGTAGCCAGTCGTGGTTGTAGTACTGGGGCCTGACCACTAGACAGTAGTTGTTGTAGTTCTGGGGCCTGACCAGTAGACAGTAGTGGATGTAGTTCTGGGGCCTGACCAGTAGACAGTAGTGGATGTAGTTCTGGGGCCTGACCAGTAGACAGTAGTGGATGTAGTTCTGGGTCCTGACCAGTAGACAGTAGTGGTTGTAGTTCTGGGTCCTGACCAGTAGACAGTAGTAGTTGTAGTTCTGGGGCCTGACCAGTAGACAGTAGTGGTTGTAGTTCTGGGACCTGACGAGCTTGCACAGCTAACTGGTCATTCTGGGGTAGTGGTTGTAGTTCTGGGGCCTGACCAGTAGACAGTAGTGGATGGCGTTCTGGGTCCTGACCAGTAGACAGTAGTGGATGTAGTTCTGGGGCCTGACCAGTAGACAGTAGTGGATGTAGTTCTGGGTCCTGACCAGTAGACAGTAGTGGATGTAGTACTGGGTGATGACCAGTAGACAGTGGTGGATGTAGTTCTTTGGCCTGACCAGTAGACAGTAGTGGATGTAGTACTGGGTGCTGACCAGTAGCCAGTAGTGGATGTCGTTCTGGGGCCTGACTAGTAGCCAGTAGTGAATGTAGTTCTGGGACCTGACCAGTAGACAGTAGTGGATGTAGTTCTGGGTCCTGACCAGTAGACAGTAGTGGATGTAGTTATGGGTCCTGACAAGCTTTCACAGCTAACTGGTCATTCTGGGGTAGTGGTTGTAATTCTGGGGCCTGACCAGTAGACAGTAGTGGATGGCGTTCTGGGTCCTGACCAGTAGACAGTAGTGGATGTAGTTCTGGGGCCTGACCAGTAGACAGTAGTGGATGTAGTTCTGGGTCCTGACCAGTAGACAGTAGTGGATGTAGTTCTGGGTCCTGACCAGTAGACAGTAGTGGATGTAGTTCTGGGTCCTGACCAGTAGACAGTAGTGGTTGTACTTCTGGGTCCTGACCAGTAGACAGTAGTGGTTGTACTTCTGGGTACTGACCAGTAGACAGTAGTGGATGTAGTTCTGGGGCCTGACCAGTAGTGGTTGTAGTACTGGGGCCTGACCAGTAGACAGTAGTGGATGTAGTTCTGGGTCCTGACCAGTAGACATTAGTGGATGTAGTTCTGGGTTCTGACCAGTAGACAGTAGTGGATGTAGTTCTGGGTCCTGACCAGTAGACAGTAGTGGATGTAGTTTTGGGTCCTGACCAGTAGCCAGTAGTGGATGTAGTTCTGGGGCCTGACCAGTAGACAGTAGTGGATATAGTTTTGGGTCCTGACCAGTAGCCAGTCGTGGTTGTAGTACTGGGGCCTGACCACTAGACAGTAGTTGTTGTAGTTCTGGGGCCTGACCAGTAGACAGTAGTGGATGTAGTTCTGGGGCCTGACCAGTAGACAGTAGTGGATGTAGTTCTGGGGCCTGACCAGTAGACAGTAGTGGATGTAGTTCTGGGTCCTGACCAGTAGACAGTAGTGGTTGTAGTTCTGGGTCCTGACCAGTAGACAGTAGTAGTTGTAGTTCTGGGGCCTGACCAGTAGACAGTAGTGGTTGTAGTTCTGGGACCTGACGAGCTTGCACAGCTAACTGGTCATTCTGGGGTAGTGGTTGTAGTTCTGGGGCCTGACCAGTAGACAGTAGTGGATGGCGTTCTGGGTCCTGACCAGTAGACAGTAGTGGATGTAGTTCTGGGGCCTGACCAGTAGACAGTAGTGGATGTAGTTCTGGGTCCTGACCAGTAGACAGTAGTGGATGTAGTACTGGGTGATGACCAGTAGACAGTGGTGGATGTAGTTCTTTGGCCTGACCAGTAGACAGTAGTGGATGTAGTACTGGGTGCTGACCAGTAGCCAGTAGTGGATGTCGTTCTGGGGCCTGACTAGTAGCCAGTAGTGAATGTAGTTCTGGGACCTGACCAGTAGACAGTAGTGGATGTAGTTCTGGGTCCTGACCAGTAGACAGTAGTGGATGTAGTTATGGGTCCTGACAAGCTTTCACAGCTAACTGGTCATTCTGAGGTAGTGGTTGTAATTCTGGGGCCTGACCAGTAGACAGTAGTGGATGGCGTTCTGGGTCCTGACCAGTAGACAGTAGTGGATGTAGTTCTGGGGCCTGACCAGTAGACAGTAGTGGATGTAGTTCTGGGTCCTGACCAGTAGACAGTAGTGGATGTAGTTCTGGGTCCTGACCAGTAGACAGTAGTGGATGTAGTTCTGGGTCCTGACCAGTAGACAGTAGTGGTTGTACTTCTGGGTCCTGACCAGTAGACAGTAGTGGTTGTACTTCTGGGTACTGACCAGTAGACAGTAGTGGATGTAGTTCTGGGGCCTGACCAGTAGTGGTTGTAGTACTGGGGCCTGACCAGTAGACAGTAGTGGATGTAGTTCTGGGTCCTGACCAGTAGACATTAGTGGATGTAGTTCTGGGTTCTGACCAGTAGACAGTAGTGGATGTAGTTCTGGGTCCTGACCAGTAGACAGTAGTGGATGTAGTTTTGGGTCCTGACCAGTAGCCAGTAGTGGATGTAGTTCTGGGGCCTGACCAGTAGACAGTAGTGGATATAGTTTTGGGTCCTGACCAGTAGCCAGTCGTGGTTGTAGTACTGGGGCCTGACCACTAGACAGTAGTTGTTGTAGTTCTTGGGTTCTTGGGACCAGCTTGCACAGCTAGCTCCAACAGATTAGCAGGTGTACTAGCTCCAACAGATTAGCAGGTGTACCAGCTTCAACAGATTAGCAGGTGTACTAGCTCCAACAGATTAGCAGGTGTACTAGCTCCAACAGATTAGCAGGTGTACTAGCTCCAACAGATTAACAGGTGTACTAGCTCCAACAGAATTGCAGGTGTACCAGCTTCAACAGATTAGCAGGTGTACTAGCTCCAACAGATTAACAGGTGTACTAGCTCCAACAGATTAGCAGGTGTACTAGCTCCAACAGATTAGCAGGTGTACTAGCTCCAACAGATTAGCAGGTGTACTAGCTCCAACAGATTAGCAGGTGTACTAGCTCCAACAGATTAGAAGGTGTACTAGCTCCAACAGATTAGAAGGTGTACTAGCTCCAACAGATTAGCAGGTGTACTAGCTCCAACAGATTAGCAGGTGTACCAGCTCCAACAGATTAGCAGGTGTACTAGCTCCAACAGATTAGCAGGTGTACCAGCTCCAACAGATTAGCAGGTGTACTAGCTCCAACAGATTAGCAGGTGTACCAGCTCCAACAGATTAGCAGGTGTACTAGCTCCAACAGATTAGCAGGTGTACCAGCTCCAACAGATTAGCAGGTGTACTAGCTCCAACAGATTAGCAGGTGTACCAGCTCCAACAGATTAGCAGGTGTACCAGCTCCAACAGATTAGCAGGTGTACTAGCTCCAACAGATTAGCAGGTGTACTAGCTCCAACAGATTAGCAGGTGTACTAGCTCCAAAAGTTCAGTATAATATCTCAGAAATACAACACAAATTCACAAAACATATATATATTTAAACAATAAATCAAGACATGACAGAAGGAATCCAATTAGCAATCCAGAGAACATATATTAGAGTGGTTGCGTCACAATCCAGAGAACATATATTAGAGTGGTTGCGTCACAATCCAGAGAACATATATTAGAGTGGTTGCGTCACAATCCAGAGAACATATATTAGAGTGGTTGCGTCACAATCCAGAGAACATATATTAGAGTGGTTGCGTCACAATCCAGAATGTAAATATGAGGTGTGAACAGACAGTATATAATTTGAAATGTTTGTGTCAGAATCCAGAATGTAATTATGTGGTGTGAAGGGCCTACAGTATCAAGGTCATTAGATTAGACTCCAATAGCCACAACATCATAAAACCTATGTAACTGTATGTATTGTTGTCAGACAGGAACATACATCACTGAATGAGAGAACATTTGACTTGGATAGTTTTCTATTAATCAGCTTTCAAAAAGAAAAACTTACATTCATCATCAATTTTCATAGTTTTTATTTCTGTATTTATAGGTCTAGATTACCCTAATACTGTTTGTTTGTGTATGTAGGGCAGAAAACAAACTACTTGTAACAATAAACCCACATTTGCAATATTGGGTTACAGGAGTTTATGCAGTAATTTTCCCCTCCAGCCAAGCATTATTCTGCACATTTTGAAGTTATGGGGTGTGTCACATCTATCAATTTAACGACTTTTGTAGTGAAATATTTTTTCTCCAAATCATCAATTTCATAAATGGGAGGCATTAGAGATGTGAAAAAACATGATTGTGTTTTGTTATACCTCAGGTAGACATACACTACGTGAACAAAAGTATGTGGACACCTGCTAGTCGAACTTCTCATTACAAAATCATGGACATTAATATGGAGTTGGTCCCCCCTTTGCTGCTATAACAGCCTCCACTCTTCTGGGAAGGATTTCCACTAGATGTTGGAACATTGCTGCTATAACAGCCTCTACTCTTCTGGGAAGGATTTCCACTAGATGTTGGAACATTGCTGCTATAACAGCCTCTACTCTTCTGGGAAGGATTTCCACTAGATGTTGGAACATTGCTGCTACAACAGCCTCTACTCTTCTGGGAAGGCTTTCCACTAGATGTTGGAACATTGCTGCTATAACAGCCTCCACTCTTCTGGGAAGGCTTTCCACTAGATGTTGGAACATTGCTGCTATAACAGCCTCTACTCTTCTGGGAAGGCTTTCCACTAGATGTTGGAACATTGTTACTATAACAGCCTCCACTCTTCTGGGAAGGATTTCCACTAGATGTTGGAACATTGTTGTGGGGATTTGCTTCCATTCAGCTACAAGAGCATTAGTGAGGTTGGGCACTGATGTTGGGTGATTAGGCCTGACTCACACTCTGTGTTCCAATTCATCTCAAAGGTGTTTGATGGGGTTGAGGTCAGGGCTCTGTGCAGGACAGTCAAGCTCTTAAACACCGATCTCAACAAACCATTTCTGCATGGACCTCGCTTGGTGCACGGGGGCATTGTCATGCTGAAACAGGAAAAGGCCTTACCCAAACCTTACCCAAATTCTTGTCAACAACCGGTGTGGTTGAAATAGCCAAATCCACTAATTTGAAAGGTTGTCCACATACTTGTGTATATCAAAAACTAAAGCCCTTTTAGTGTCTTGGCCACTAGCCTATAACAGAGACGTAGTTTCCTCGCCTCTTCCCCTCTAGCGTGCATGCGTGTGTATGTGCATGCATTTGAGTCAATGTGAATGTGTGCGTATCGTTGTCATTCAGTGTTAGAGGACTGTGATAGTGTATCTGGGTGTGTGAGTCCCATTGAACATTCCCCTGGTGGTCGGCTAACACTGCAGAGCAGAACAGAGCTGGGAAGTGTACTGTACTGCTGGTGTACAGTTGAACCAGCTTCCCCTGACGTATCCTGATAGCAGGCAGTTTAGAACACAACAGCAGCACAGAGAAACACACACGCGCAAACACACACACACACACACACACACACACACACACACACACACACACACTCTATTTATACTGTAGTGCTGCTCTTCTGATCACGAGACGGTACTTATAACCACACAACCGAGACATCACTACCACTCACTTCACCAGCCAGGTCATCCAGGATACAAGTCAGTATTCAACGTCCATCCATGTGTGAGGTCGTTGGGAGATGAGGTGGAAACTGGCCACTAGGGGCAACAGTGAGCTCTGTTAACTTCAAGTAGTTTTCGGGTTTTGCTCTGGATTTGTGGATGGGCATAAGCATCTGCCTCTGATTCCAAAGGTTGCAAGTATGACGTTGTTTTTGAGACTTTTGTTTTAAGCCTATCCAAAACCTTAACCCTTACCTTAACCATTAGGAGTTAATGCCTAACCTTAACCCTTACCTTAACCATTAGGAGCTAATGCCTAACCTTAACCATTAGGAGTTAATGCCTAACCCCAACCCTTACCTTAACCATTAGTAGTTAATGCCTAAACCTAACCCTTACCTTAACCATTAGTAGTTAATGCCTAAACCTAACCCTTACCTTAACCATTAGTAGTTCATGCCTAAACCTAACCCTTACCTTAACCATTAGGAGTTAATGCCTAACCCCAACCCTTACCTTAACCATTAGTAGTTAATGCCTAACCCCAACCCTTACCTTAACCATTAGGAGTTAATGCCTAACCCTAACCCTTAGGAGTTAATGCCTAAACCTAACCCTTACCTTAACCTTTACGAGTTAATGCCTAACCTTATGATTTTGAAGTTAATGCCTAAACTTAACTTGAAACACTTCAAAATTTGACGTTTGCAAAAAATAAATAATGTACTTGTATACAGTTCCTCTATCAAAGACACATTATCTGACCATTTAATATTTGCATAATGCAATAGAACAGGGATTTACTAAGAGAAAGGATAATGTATGAAAATACAGTAGTTCTATTAATCCTGAGAATCACAGTGATAGTGTAGGAATGTAGATCTAGTTCATGAATGAAGGTTGAACAGTACAGTTCCCTCACATCATTATCTGAGTCCCAAAATGGCATCGTATTCCCTACCGGCCCTGGTCAAAATATAGTCCCCTTTATAGGGAATAGGGCGCCATTAGGGGCACAAGGCACTGCTTTAGACGACAGAAATAAAGTCATCAGCTATCACCTTGCTCTGAAGAGACCAGTATAGAACTGTATCAGGCAGAGCGGCAGGCAGGCAGGACAGAACAGGACAGGACAGGATAGGATAGGACAGGATAGGACAGAACAGAACAGAACAGGACAGGGACGACCAAGACAGGACAAGACAGGACAGAATAGAACAGGACAGAACAAGACAGGACAGGACAGGATAGGGCAGAACAGGACAGGACAGGACAGGATAGGACAGAACAGGACAGGGAAGAACAAGACAGGATAGGACAGGACAGGGAAGAACAAGACAGGATAGGACAGGACAGAACAGAACAGAGCAGGAATGGAAACAGTAGTAACCAAAACGTCCTACAGTACAGAGACTGCATACATTTCTAGTGTATTTCACCCAATGCAGGAAATGAACCCACAACCTTGGAGCGGCTAACACCATGCTCACACCATGTCTGCATGCTATCTGTAGGGGCAGACAGAATGTGATTTACTCATAACCCATAACCAGCGATGGTCACGGCAATCTCACAGCACACTGAATCTGTGTCCCAAATGGCCCCCTATTCCCTTCACAGGGCCCCTCAAAAGTAGTCAACTAAAAAGGAATAAGGTGCCATTTGGAACACAGCCTTTAAATGACATTCTGTCAATGAAGGTGGTTTTAGAATACACTACAAATCTCTGACCAGCGGTTGTCACACAGATCTCCCTTTACACTGAGTTAATGTGATGGTTTATTTTGATTAGGCTCAGTATGTTAACAACTGCAAGTCTGCTCTCACTTAACAACTCGCTGTGAGGATTAATGGGACTGCTGGGTCTAATCTAATCAGCTGATACACTATTACACACTGACGTCTGGAACGTACACAGAGCAGGACTCTACAGATGATCTCTGGCTCTCTCAGTCTGCTGACGTTGAAATAAACATTGATTACAAGCTCTCCATCATCACATCCCCATAGGCCCTGGTCAAAAGTAGTGCACAATACAGGGAATAGGGTGCCATTTGGGATGCACTTTAACTCCTCCCACTATCAAATTGCCAAGCACAGTGATGGTGTCTCTTGGTACAAAAAAAAATCCCCTTCAATGTAAGTCAAACTGTTTCTTCAGATAAGTACAGTATACTATAAACATCTTCAATGTAAGTCTGCTTCTTATACTGAACCCAAACATTATACACCCTGATATTACAGACAGACATCTTCAATGTAAGTTCACTTCTTATACCGAAGCCAAACATTATACACCGTGATATTACAGACAGACATCTTCAATGTAAGTTCACTTCTTATACCGAAGCCAAACATTATACACCGTGATATTACAGACAGACATCTTCAATGTAAGTTCACTTCTTATACCGAAGCCAAACATTATACACCGTGATATTACAGACAGACATCTTCAATGTAAGTTCACTTCTTATACCGAAGCCAAACATTATACACCGTGATATTACAGACAGACATCTTCAATGTAAGTTCACTTCTTATACCGAAGCCAAACATTATACACCGTGATATTATCAGAAAGACATCTTCAATGTAAGTTCACTTCTTATACCGAAGCCAAACATTATACACCGTGATATTACAGACAGACATCTTCAATGTAAGTTCACTTCTTATACCGAAGCCAAACATTATACACCGTGATATTACAGACAGACATCTTCAATGTAAGTTCACTTCTTATACCGAAGCCAAACATTATACACCGTGATATTACAGACAGACATCTTCAATGTAAGTTCACTTCTTATACCGAAGCCAAACATTATACACCGTGATATTACAGACAGACATCTTCAATGTAAGTTCACTTCTTATACCGAAGCCAAACATTATACACCGTGATATTATCAGAAAGACATCTTCAATGTAAGTTCACTTCTTATACCGAAGCCAAACATTATACACCGTGATATTACAGACAGACATCTTCAATGTAAGTTCACTTCTTATACCGAAGCCAAACATTATACACCGTGATATTACAGACAGACATCTTCAATGTAAGTTCACTTCTTATACCGAAGCCAAACATTATACACCGTGATATTACAGACAGACATCTTCAATGTAAGTTCACTTCTTATACCGAAGCCAAACATTATACACCGTGATATTACAGACAGACATCTTCAATGTAAGTTCACTTCTTATACCGAAGCCAAACATTATACACCGTGATATTATCAGAAAGACATCTTCAATGTAAGTTCACTTCTTATACCGAAGCCAAACATTATACACCGTGATATTACAGACAGACATCTTCAATGTAAGTTCACTTCTTATACCGAAGCCAAACATTATACACCGTGATATTACAGACAGACATCTTCAATGTAAGTTCACTTCTTATACCGAAGCCAAACATTATACACCGTGATATTACAGACAGACATCTTCAATGTAAGTTCACTTCTTATACCGAAGCCAAACATTATACACCGTGATATTACAGACAGACATCTTCAATGTAAGTTCACTTCTTATACCGAAGCCAAACATTATACACCGTGATATTACAGACAGACATCTTCAATGTAAGTTCACTTCTTATACCGAAGCCAAACATTATACACCGTGATATTACAGACAGACATCTTCAATGTAAGTTCACTTCTTATACCGAAGCCAAACATTATACACCGTGATATTACAGACAGACATCTTCAATGTAAGTTCACTTCTTATACCGAAGCCAAACATTATACACCGTGATATTACAGACAGACATCTTCAATGTAAGTTCACTTCTTATACCGAAGCCAAACATTATACACCGTGATATTACAGACAGACATCTTCAATGTAAGTTCACTTCTTATACCGAAGCCAAACATTATACACCGTGATATTACAGACAGACATCTTCAATGTAAGTTCACTTCTTATACCGAAGCCAAACATTATACACCGTGATATTACAGACAGACATCTTCAATGTAAGTTCACTTCTTATACCGAAGCCAAACATTATACACCGTGATATTACAGACAGACATCTTCAATGTAAGTTCACTTCTTATACCGAAGCCAAACATTATACACCGTGATATTACAGACAGACATCTTCAATGTAAGTTCACTTCTTATACCGAAGCCAAACATTATACACCCTGATATTACAGACAGACATCTTCAATGTAAGTTCACTTCTTATACCGAAGCCAAACATTATACACCGTGATATTACAGACAGACATCTTCAATGTAAGTTCACTTCTTATACCGAAGCCAAACATTATACACCGTGATATTACAGACAGACATCTTCAATGTAAGTTCACTTCTTATACCGAAGCCAAACATTATACACCCTGATATTACAGACAGACATCTTCAATGTAAGTTCACTTCTTATACCGAAGCCAAACATTATACACCGTGATATTACAGACAGACATCTTCAATGTAAGTTCACTTCTTATACCGAAGCCAAACATTATACACCGTGATATTACAGACAGACATCTTCAATGTAAGTTCACTTCTTATACCGAAGCCAAACATTATACACCGTGATATTACAGACAGACATCTTCAATGTAAGTTCACTTCTTATACCGAAGCCAAACATTATACACCGTGATATTACAGACAGACATCTTCAATGTAAGTTCACTTCTTATACCGAAGCCAAACATTATACACCGTGATATTACAGACAGACATCTTCAATGTAAGTTCACTTCTTATACCGAAGCCAAACATTATACACCGTGATATTACAGACAGACATCTTCAATGTAAGTTCACTTCTTATACCGAAGCCAAACATTATACACCGTGATATTACAGACAGACATCTTCAATGTAAGTTCACTTCTTATACCGAAGCCAAACATTATACACCGTGATATTACAGACAGACATCTTCAATGTAAGTTCACTTCTTATACCGAAGCCAAACATTATACACCGTGATATTACAGACAGACATCTTCAATGTAAACGCAACAGCTTCTTCTTCAAATACAGTACAGTAAGTGTTCTTCCCTGCTTTCTCTATACCGTAATCATTTCCATCAAAATGGCTGCTCTTGAGGATCCACACCTTGTTTAAATGTTTGTTTAAAATGACATACCCAAATCTAACCGCCTGTAGCTCAGGCCCTGAAGCAAGGAGACGCATATTCTTAGTAGCATTTGAAAGGAAACACTTTGAAGTTTGTGGAAATGTTCAAGGTGTGTAGTAGAATATAACACAATACATCTGGTAAAAGATAATACAAAGAAAAAAAACGTTCTTTTGTATTTTTTTGTACCATCATCTTTGAAATGCAAGACAAAGGCTCAAATGTATTATTCCAGCTCAGGTGTAATTTAGATTTGGCCACTAGATGGCAACAGTGTATGTGAAAAGTTTTAGACTGATCCAATGAACCATTGTATTTCTGTTTCAAATTTGCTAAAAAGATTTGTTTATTAATAACTTTTCATGCTCAACATTGTGCACTCTCCTCAAACAATAGCATTGCATTCTTCCACTGTAATAGCTACTGTAAATTGGACCGCGCAGTTAGATTAACAAGAATTTAAGCTTTCTGCCAATATCAGATATGTCTATGTCCTGGGTAATTTTATTGTTACTTATAACCTCATGCTAATCGCATTCGACTATGTTAGCTCAACCGTCTCGTGGAATGGACACCGATCCTGAAGTTAAAATGTTACCTAGTCATTTCAGTCCATGTCCAAGTCTCTTCCCCATTCCCCTCAGCACTCAGAGACTCTGTACTATATTCCTATTTAAGCTGACTGCTGGTGAAGCATTGCGTACTGTAGATTGGGTCATTCAGAACTCTCTGGTCTGTCCTTGCAACATGGTCCCCATTACGTTAACGTGGTGACATTGAACATTGTCCGGTACATGTCCGATATTCTGACATATAGTTACATGTAATTTGGTCCTTCGTGCGTGAGGAGGATTATCGACTACATTAGAAATAGGAAGATGGATCTACAGTGAGCATGTGAAAGCACCCGTGGTCCACTCAAACTAAAGGCTGCCAACTCTGTCCTTCCTATGGGGTATAAGAGTGGTTGACTACAGTACGTACATCAGAGTGAGAGATGGACGATGAATCATGTGAAAGCCATGGTGCCAAACGGAAGGATCCACTTAAACTGTCAGCAGTGTCCTTGGTGAGAGGACTCTGTCTCTTGGGTACAGGGTGCCTTATAATTCCACTTTAACATTCTTCTCCTGATGAGTTTAGACAGATAATAGCATGTTAAAGTCTGTAGAGATATTTAGACAGGCAAAAGCCATAGAGCAGAGCCTACAATTAGAGATCTTGGTTATCCTGATCTTGTCATCTTAGATCCACGGAAGTGAATGAAAACTACCAGAGGGGCGGGGACAACCTTCTGGATGGAATGAAGGACATGGATGATTGACACATTCCATATTCACATTCCATATTCACTTTTAGGCAGATTCAGACTTAGGAAATGTACACTTTTCCTACTCACGCCTTTCCTACGCACTTCTCAGTAGTGGGTATTCACTTCTCAGTAGTGGGTATTCACTTCTCAGTAGTGGGTATTCACTTCTCAGTAGTGGGTATTCACTTCTCAGTAGTATTCCGACTCATCTTACGCAGGTGCATAACGGCCTTTGCAGGCGTGGTTCCCTTGCACGTGCTGAATAAATGTAATTCAACCGGTGAAAACTCTCCCATTTGCTGGCCAACAGAATTTCTCATGGAGTTTTCTTTCTTCAGAGCCCCACAGTTGACGTGTCATAATACCAATAAAACATAATGGTCAAACAGCGAAATGCTTCCAGTCGTTTTTCCTCCTCTCATTTTCCCCCATAGGGAATTTCAAAAACACTTCAAATAAAGGACAAGGTGACTTTAATCCATATATGTGGCTCTATTTACTCTCAGTTTTGAAAATGCTACGTAGGATCAAAGTAGACATCATGCAATAGACATCATGCAAAACTAAAAATCCCTGCAAGCTCCTGCACGTATGCTCTAGCTGACACCTTTGCTAACAGGATTTGTATCAATTTAAAAACATTTAGACATTTTATTCATTCCTACATTTAGCTAACATTAGATAGTTAATCCAGAGATTCTTACAATTACCTCGTTTTCTGCAGTTTCATCATCATGGCATTTGTTAGCAGAAAATTAGAGTTTAATTTTTGGCGTGGAGAATGGTAGAGGAAAGAAGAAAGAAGGCGTTGTTCCAATTGGAACAGACAGGTTGATTGACCTTATTCATTGGTTCATCGCACACACATTTGATGTAATTTATGAGGGAATTAAGTCAAGATCAGAATACAGCAGATCTGTAGTCACACCCCAGCCACACCTTCATGTCCTTGATCTCCACCCCAAACCAATAGAGGGTGAATAGCATGGTATTGTCATGCTTAACTTCAAGGTCAGAATACTCAGAGAGAAAGGTACATGAAAAGGGGAATTACGTTCTATTTCTGTGCTCATAACTCGGGTGTCACGATGCCTCTCCTTGTTCGGGCGGCGTTTGGCGGTCGACGTCACCGGCTTTCTAGTTGCCACCGATCCATGTTTCTGTTTTCCATTTGTTATGTCTTGAGTGTATTATTAATTCCCTATTTAACCCTCTGGTTCTCATTATGTGTTGTGCGTGATTGTTCCTGTTTTGTGTGTTAGGGTTTGTTATCCCTACGTGGATTTATTGTACTGTTTATTTTTCCAGAGTAAAGTACATTATTTTTACTCAGTTCTGTTTCCTGCGCTCGACTCCATCCTCACCTATACACCACTAACACTGACATCGGGTCGGAATTCCCCCATATTTATTATTATTATTATTAAATTCCATATTATCAATCTATAATCTCCTGGAGTTGTCCTGAGTGGCAAACAGGAAGAGGGCGCTGAAACATACAGTACAGTACAAGCATATGGTGTAAAATAGACATCCTTTATAAGCATGTATGATCTTTATTCATCTCTGTGATGTGAAACCCTGGAGGTCCCTGGAGGCTACTGAGACGACAGACCCTGGAGGTCCCTGGAGGCTACTGAGACGACAGACCCTGGAGGTCCCTGGAGGCTACTGAGACGACAGACCCTGGAGGTCCCTGGAGGCTACTGAGACGACAGACCCTGGAGGTCCCTGGAGGCTACTGAGACGACAGACCCTGGAGGTCCCTGGAGGCTACTGAGACGACAGACCCTGGAGGTCCCTGGAGGCTACTGAGACGACAGACCCTGGAGGTCCCTGGAGGCTACTGAGACGACAGACCCTGGAGGTCCCTGGAGGCTACTGAGACGACAGACCCTGGAGGTCCCTGGAGGCTACTGAGACGACAGACCCTGGAGGTCCCTGGAGGCTACTGAGACGACAGACCCTGGAGGTCCCTGGAGGCTACTGAGACGACAGACCCTGGAGGTCCCTGGAGGCTACTGAGAGGACAGACCCTGGAGGTCCCTGGAGGCTACTGAGACGACAGACCCTGGAGGTCCCTGGAGGCTACTGAGACGACAGACCCTGGAGGTCCCTGGAGGCTACTGAGACGACAGACCCTGGAGGTCCCTGGAGGCTACTGAGACGACAGACCCTGGAGGTCCCTGGAGGCTACTGAGACGACAGACCCTGGAGGTCCCTGGAGGCTACTGAGACGACAGACCCTGGAGGTCCCTGGAGGCTACTGAGACGACAGACCCTGGAGGTCCCTGGAGGCTACTGAGACGACAGACCCCCGGTCACCACTCTGTCTACTGTCCACACTCACTGAGACGACAGACCCCCGGTCACCACTCTGTCTACTGTCCACACTCACTGAGACGACAGACCCCCGGTCACCACTCTGTCTACTGTCCACACTCACTGAGACGACAGACCCCCGGTCACCACTCTGTCTACTGTCCACACTCACTGAGACGACAGACCCCCGGACACCACTCTGTCTACTGTCCACACTCACTGAGACGACAGACCCCCGGTCACCACTCTGTCTACTGTCCACACTCACTGAGACGACAGACCCCCGGTCACCACTCTGTCTACTGTCCACACTCACTGAGACGACAGACCCCCGGTCACCACTCTGTCTACTGTCCACACTCACTGAGACGACAGACCCCCGGTCACCACTCTGTCTACTGTCCACACTCACTGAGACGACAGACCCCCGGTCACCACTCTGTCTACTGTCCACACTCACTGAGACGACAGACCCCCGGTCACCACTCTGTCTACTGTCCACACTCACTGAGACGACAGACCCCCGGTCACCACTCTGTCTACTGTCCACACTCACTGAGACGACAGACCCCCGGTCACCACTCTGTCTACTGTCCACACTCACTGAGACGACAGACCCCCGGTCACCACTCTGTCTACTGTCCACACTCACTGAGACGACAGACCCCCGGTCACCACTCTGTCTACTGTCCACACTCACTGAGACGACAGACCCCCGGTCACCACTCTGTCTACTGTCCACACTCACTGAGACGACAGACCCCCGGTCACCACTCTGTCTACTGTCCACACTCACTGAGACGACAGACCCCTGGTCACCACTCTGTCTACTGTCCACACTCACTGAGACGACAGACCCCCGGTCACCACTCTGTCTACTGTCCACACTCACTGAGATGACAGACCCCCGGACACCACTCTGTCTACTGTCCACACTCACTGAGATGACAGACACCCAGACACCACTCTGTCTACTGTCCACACTCACTGAGATGACAGACACCCAGACACCACTCTGTCTACTGTCCACACTCACTGAGATGACAGACACCCAGACACCACTCTGTCTACTGACTCCACTAACTGAGATGACAGACACCACTCTATCTACTGTCCCTACTCACTGAGATGACAGACACCCAGACACCACTCTGTCTATTGTCTCCACTCACTGAGACGACAGACCCCCGGACACCACTCTGTCTACTGACTCCACTAACTGAGATGACAGACACCCAGACACCACTCTGTCTACTGACTCCACTAACTGAGATGACAGACACCCAGACACCACTCTGTCTACTGACTCCACTAACTGAGATGACAGACACCACTCTGTCTACTGTCCCTACTCACTGAGACGACAGACACCCGGACACCACTCTGTCTACTGACTCCACTAACTGAGATGACAGACACCCAGACACCACTCTGTCTACTGACTCCACAAACTGAGATGACAGACACCCAGACACCACTCTGTCTACTGACTCCACTAACTGAGATGACAGACCCCACACTGTCTACTGTCTCCACTAACTGAGACGACAGACACCCAGACACCACTCTGTCTACTGTCCACACTCACTGAGACGACAGACCCCCGGACACCACTCTGTCTACTGACTCCACTAACTGAGATGACAGACACAACTCTGTCTACTGTCCACACTCACTGAGATGACAGACACTCAGACACCACTCTGTCTACTGTCTCCACTCACTGAGACGACAGACCCCCGGACACCACTCTGTCTACTGTCCACACTAACTGAGATGACAGACACCACTCTGTCTACTGTCCACACTCACTGAGATGACAGACACCCAGACACCACTCTGTCTACTGTCCACACTAACTGAGATGACAGACCCCCAGAGACCACTCTGTCTACTGTCTCCACTCACTGAGACGACAGACCCCCGGACACCACTCTGTCTACTGTCCACACTAACTGAGATGACAGACACCACTCTGTCTACTGTCCACACTCACTGAGATGACAGACACCCAGACACCACTCTGTCTACTGTCCACACTCACTGAGATGACAGACACCCAGACACCACTCTGTCTACTGTCCACACTCACTGAGATGACAGACACCCAGACACCACTCTGTCTACTGACTCCACTAACTGAGATGACAGACACCACTCTATCTACTGTCCCTACTCACTGAGATGACAGACACCCAGACACCACTCTGTCTACTGTCTCCACTCACTGAGACGACAGACCCCCGGACACCACTCTGTCTACTGACTCCACTAACTGAGATGACAGACACCCAGACACCACTCTGTCTACTGACTCCACTAACTGAGATGACAGACCCCACACGGTCTACTGTCTCCACTAACTGAGACGACAGACATCACTCTGTCTACTGTCCACACTCACTGAGATGACAGACACCCAGACACCACTCTGTCTACTGACTCCACAAACTGAGATGACAGACACCCAGACACCACTCTGTCTACTGACTCCACTAACTGAGATGACAGACCCCACACTGTCTACTGTCTCCACTAACTGAGACGACAGACACCCAGACACCACTCTGTCTACTGTCCAAACTCACTGAGATGACAGACACCCAGACACCACTCTGTCTACTGTCCACACTCACTGAGATGACAGACACCCAGACACCACTCTGTCTACTGACTCCACTAACTGAGATGACAGACACCACTCTATCTACTGTCCCTACTCACTGAGATGACAGACACCCAGACACCACTCTGTCTACTGTCTCCACTCACTGAGACGACAGACCCCCGGACACCACTCTGTCTACTGACTCCACTAACTGAGATGACAGACACCCAGACACCACTCTGTCTACTGACTCCACTAACTGAGATGACAGACACCCAGACACCACTCTGTCTACTGACTCCACTAACTGAGATGACAGACACCACTCTGTCTACTGTCCCTACTCACTGAGACGACAGACCCCCGGACACCACTCTGTCTACTGACTCCACTAACTGAGATGACAGACACCCAGACACCACTCTGTCTACTGTCCACACTCACTGAGATGACAGACACCCAGACACCACTCTGTCTACTGTCCACACTCACTGAGATGACAGACACCCAGACACCACTCTGTCTACTGTCCACACTCACTGAGATGACAGACACCCAGACACCACTCTGTCTACTGTCCACACTCACTGAGATGACAGACCCCCGGACACCACTCTGTCTACTGTCCACACTCACTGAGATGACAGACACCCAGACACCACTCTGTCTACTGTCCACACTCACTGAGATGACAGACACCCAGACACCACTCTGTCTACTGACTCCACTAACTGAGATGACAGACACCCAGACACCACTCTGTCTACTGACTCCACTAACTGAGATGACAGACACCACTCTGTCTACTGTCCCTACTCACTGAGACGACAGACCCCCGGACACCACTCTGTCTACTGACTCCACTAACTGAGATGACAGACACCCAGACACCACTCTGTCTACTGTCCACACTCACTGAGATGACAGACACCCAGACACCACTCTGTCTACTGTCCACACTCACTGAGATGACAGACACCCAGACACCACTCTGTCTACTGTCCACACTCACTGAGATGACAGACCCCCGGACACCACTCTGTCTACTGTCCACACTCACTGAGATGACAGACACCCAGACACCACTCTGTCTACTGTCTCCACTCACTGAGATGACAGACACCCAGACACCACTCTGTCTACTGACTCCACTCATTGCCTTTCCAGAGTCCTGACCAGTGTGTTTGTGGGTGTGTGCACAATATTCTGTGAGTTTGTGCGCATGTGTGGGTGTGTTTATGTGTGTATGCTTCCTGGTGTGTGCTTTACTACCCTCCCATGCTGTGACCTCGCTAGGCCAGGACCTCCACCAGAACCCAAGGTTATAACAACAGACCGCATTCTGACTCTGGAGCCAAAACACACACAGTATGTTACAAACCATCTATTCAAACAGATAGTTTAATACTGTACTGTCCTCCAGGGCAACCCACTGTGTCCCTGTCCCACGATGCTACGTCTTGGATTTCCGTACACTGCAACTTTAATTTCTTATGACTTAACATATTGGTCATGTCACAGGCTAGTCGGTGGAAGCTAATATCTAAAGTAGGCCGTATGTGTGTGCAGTATAGTAATGCCACGTTATGCACTTAGACTGACTTTATGGTTTAATTCTCAGCAGCCAAAACATACCGGTATATATATCTGGCTGGCTATAGGTAAATGGACAGAATTGTAATTAATTTCAAGGAGCAAAACAAACATTTTCAACAGTTAAGAATTTGTATATATTTTTGTATTTGCAATGACGGCCTACTGGGTAGTTCCCCTACCGGGGAACTGCCCCTTCTTCAGGGGTAGAGCAAAATATTTTTACCTTTACCTTGTCAGCTCAGGGATTCGATCCAGCAATATTTCAGTTATTGGGCCAACGCTCTAACAACTAGGTTACCTGCCTCCCCACATTACTGAGTACAACTCCATATTTTCAAGCATAGTGGTGGCTGCAGCATGCTATGGGTATGCTTGTAATCATTAAGGACTGGTGAGTTTTTCAGGATTAAAAAATAAACGGAATGGTGCTAAGCACAGGCAAAATCCTAGAGAAAAACCTGGTTCAGTCTGCTTTCTACCAGACACTAGGAGATTAATTCACCTTCAGCAGGATGATAACCTAAAACACTGGAGTTGCTTACCAAATAGACTGTGAATGGCCAAGTTACAGTTTTGACTTAAATCTACTTAAAAATCCATGGCAAGAACTGAAAATGGTTGTCTAGCAATGATCACCAACCAATTTGACAGATCTTGAAGAATTTTGAAATAGTAATGGGCAAATGTTGCACGGTCGTGGTGTGGAAAGCACTTAGAGATTCAGAGCTGTAATCACTTCCAAAGGTGCTTCTACAAAGTCCTGACTCTGGGGTATGAATACTTATGTAAATTATGTTCCCAATCTTCCACCCTCATACATGTAGCTACCTAGCTACCAAGAAGTTATTTCAGGCCATCAATCAAGTTAGAGTAGCTAGCTTATCTAACTATCTTAGCTGGCATTCCTGCTTGCAAGATTGGAAGACTTTAGAAAAACAAGCACTGCCTCCCGAGTGGCACAGTGGTCTAAGGTACCTGCATCGCAGTGCTAGCTATGCACTAGAGATTCTGGATTGGGTCCAGGCTCTGTTGCAGCTGACCAGGAGACCCATGGGGTAGCGCACAATTGGCCCAGCGTCGTCCGGGTTGGGGGGGGTTTGACCGACTGGGATGTCCTTGCCCCGTCGTGCACTAGTGACTCCTGTGGCGGTCTGGGCGCAATGCACGCTGCCACGGTCGCCAGGTGCACAGTGTTTCCTCCAACACATTGGTGCGGTTGGCTTCCGGGTTAAGTGTGCACTGTGTCAAGGTTGGGCTTGGCTGGGTTGTGTTTTGGAGGACACACGGCTCTTGACCTTTACCTCTCCCGAGTCCATACGGGAGTTGCAGCGATGAGACAAGACTGTAACTACCAATTGGATACCACGAAATTGGGGAGAAAATGGGTTTAAAGAAAATTTATTAAATTGAGGTAATTACTAAATTACCTGAATAAGACTCACATTCCTTTCAATTGCTTACCCAGATTTTAGCAGAGATGCAGAGAATATCAGTGTTCCATGTGAATGGAATAAAGCGGAGTCAGGCGCAGGACACAGGTATGAGTAAAACCACGATATTTACTCAATAACAACAATAACCCAACAAGGATAAACATAAACAATCCAGAACACGTACACGGAACCACTTGACAAAAACAATCACGCACAAAACAAAAGCCAGAGGGTTAAATAAGCAACATGATTATGGAATGGAAACCTGGTGTGTACAATGAAGACAAAACAAAACGAAACATGGATCGCCGGTCAGGACAGGACAAGGACATGGACCAACTTCGGCGGAAGTCGTGACAGAGAAGCTATGGCTTTTATCTAAAATTCTGTGAAACAGAAAGCAATCCATAAACTAAAGAAATAAGTCCTAGCACTCCTGTTGTAAAGAAATAATCACCAGTCAGGAGGATATAGACAGCTCAAGAGTATGCTTAGATATGCAAAACAATAAAAGATATTTGGATTATGGCTCTAGGAAAAAGCTTTTTCAGGTGTTTGACAAAATGCTAAATTGTCCAATTTTTCCGGCGGGGGGCCTAGCCCACTTCGAGACCAGCCATCCTTGCTTACTTTGTGCCCCCTCAGATTTTTGGGGTGCATGACACCCTTGTGTGTGTGTGTGTGTCTGTGTGTCTGTGTGTGCCAGCTGAGAATGTGACCCACCCTCAGTGTTCCTGCTCTGTATACAGTAGCTCTGCCTGCTAGTGTGTGTGAGCTCAGAGCTGAATATTATAATGACACATCTTTACAAACACTGGACAGCTTTAAACTCAAGTATATGATGGATACTGTACTGTACTGTAGGCAAAACATGTCAACATGTATGTTGGAAACCTCCCATAAGCAGCAGTGAGTCATGTTCATTATTTTCCTCTTGAGCATTGAGCAGTGAGCATTGAGCTTTGAGCATTGAGCATTGAGCATTGAACATTGAGCATTGAGCAGTGAGCATTGAGCTTTGAGCATTGAGCATTTAACATTGAGCATTGAGCAGTGAGCTTTGAACATTGAAAAGACCTCAAAACCTTTTAGACTATTGATTTTCTCCAGTGAAATATTTCAAGTATATATATTTTTTAAAGAGTTCTCAATGGATGTAAAGGACTGTTGGCAATGTGACTTAAGTATAGCTATGGCTTTTATTAAAAAATCTGTGAAACAGAAAGCCAGCCATAAACTAAAGAAATAAGTCCTTTCACTCCTGTTGTGAAGAGCTGGGGAGGTAATGGAGGCTTTGCTGACTTGCCAGGAGCATCAGTGATGACAAACACACACAGGGAGAGAGAGAGAGAGAGAGAGAGAGAGAGAGAGAGAGAGAGGGAGAGAGAGAGAGAGAGAGAGAGAGAGAGAGAGAGAGAGAGAGAGAGAGAGAGAGAGAGAGAGAGAGAGAAGAGAGAGAGAGAGAGAGAGAGAGAGAGAGAGAGAGAGAGATAGAGAGATAGAGAGATAGAGAGATAGAGAGAGAGAGGACCACAAATACAAATTCCATCTAGACACTGTTGCCCTAGAGCACACAAAAAACTATACATACCTTGGCCTAAACATCAGCACCACAGGTAACTTCCACAAAGCTGTGAACGATCTGAGAGACAAGGCAAGAAGGGCATTCTATGCCATCAAAAGAAACATAAATTTCAACATACCAATTAGGATTTGGCTAAAAATACTTGAATCAGTCATAGAGCCCATTGCCCTTTATGGTTGTGAGGTCTGGGGTCCGCTCACCAACCAAGACTTCACAAAATGGGACAAACACCAAATTGAGACTCTGCACGCAGAATTCTGCAAAAATATCCTCCGTGTACAACGTAGAACACCAAATAATGCATGCAGAGCAGAATTAGGCCGATACCCACTAATTATCAAAATCCATAAAAGAGACGTTAAATTCTACAACCACCTAAAAGGAAGCGATTCACAAACCTTCCATAACAAAGCCATCACCTACAGAGAGATGAACCTGGAGAAGAGTCCCCTAAGCAAGCTGGTCCTGGGGCTCTGTTCACAAACACAAACACACACTACAGAGCCCCAGGACAGCAGCACAATTAGACCCAACCAAATCATGAGAAAACAAAAAGATAACTACTTAACACATTGGAAAGAATTAACAAAAAAACAGAGCAAACTAGAATGCTATTTGGCCCTACACAGAGAGTACACAGCGGCAGAATACCTGACCACTGTGACTGACCCAAAATTAAGGAAAGCCTTGACTATGTACAGACTCAGTGAGCATAGCCTTTCTATTGAGAAAGGCCGCCGTAGGCAGACATGGCTCTCAAGAGAAGACAGGCTATGTGCTCACTGCCCACAAAATGAGGTGGAAACTGAGCTGCACTTCCTAACCTCCTGCCCAATGTATGACCATATTAGAGAGACATATTTCCCTCAGATTACACAGATCCACAAAGAATTCGAAAACAAATCAAATTTTGAAAAACTCCCATATCTACTGGGTGAAATTCCACAGTGTGCCATCACAGCAGCAAGATTTGTGACCTGTTGCCACGAGAAAAGGGCAACCAGTGAAGAACAAACACAATTGTAAATACAACCCATATTTATGCTTATTTATTTTATCTTGTGTCCTTTAGCCATTTGTACATTGTTAGAACACTGTATATATATATATATAATATGACATTTGTAATGTCTTTACTGTTTTGAAACTTCTGTATGTGTAATGTTTACTGTTAATTTTTGTTGTTTTTCACTTTATATATTCACTTTGTATGTTGTCTACCTCACTTGCTTTGGCAATGTTAACACATGTTTCCCATGCCAATAAAGCCCTTGAATTGAATTGAGAGAGAGAGAGAGAAAGAGAGATAGAGAGATAGAGATAGAGAGAGAGAGAAAGAGAGAGAGAGAGAGAGAGAGAGAGAGTGTGATGAGCAGTCAGCAGTCCTCATCAGCAGGTTAAATAATGAAGGAGTTACATTCATTTTACACATCTCAACAGAAGCAATTGTCCCTCCTCTCTGATTCATGGAAATGGCTTGAGAGTAAAAACGAATACGGTAGGATGGACAAACAAACTCAGCATAGGCCCTTGGGGACGGTTTCCTGGACATGGGAATGATGCAGGACTAAAAAACATGCTTAATTAATGGAGAATTCGAGTTGAAAAGGCTCTTTAGACCAGGAATACTATGTCATACTTAATGGAGAATCCCTGATGAAAGGGCTCTTTAGTCCAGGAATACTATGTCATACTTAATGGAGAATCCCTGTTGAAAGGGCTCTTTAGACCAGGAATACTATGTCATACTTAATGGAGAATCCCTGTTGAAAGGGCTCTTTAGACCAGGAATACTATGTCATACTTAATGGAGAATCCCTGATGAAAGGGCTCTTTAGACCAGGAATACTATGTCATACTTAATGGAGAATCCCTGATGAAAGGGCTCTTTAGACCAGGAATACTATGTCATACTTAATGGAGAATCCCTGATGAAAGGGCTCTTTAGACCAGGAATACTATGTCATACTTAATGGAGAATCCCTGATGAAAGGGCTCTTTAGACCAGGAATAGGCTTGGCCTGGTGTTTGGGAAACTAGTGATATACTACCAGAGAAGAGAGGGAGGAAGGATAGATTTTTTGAAGTATTCAAAAGTCAAAAAGCTCAGCTCCACATTGTCAAGGATCCTGCCGGTGCCTCTCACTCTTACTCTCCTCTTTGTCTTTGTGTATCTTAGCTCTTCTAATGGAGGTTCTCTGGAGGTTCTCTGTTATGTGTGTGGGATCTCTCAGAGTTCACTCAAAGTACTAATGCATCTGATTTCATGAACAACTGTCTGGGAAGTAAACACTGAATTACTTTTATTTACTGAAAATAAATCCTCTTAAGGATCCGCCCCTTTTTTTCAATTCCTCGCCAAAAATGACTTGCCCAAATCTAACTGCCTGCAGCCCAGGACCTGATGCAAGGATATGCATATTCGTGGTACCATTTGAAAGGAAACAATTTGAAGTTTGTGGAAATGTTCAAGGAATGTAGGAGAATATAACACAATACATCTGGTAAAAGATAATACAAAGAAAATATGTTTTTGTACCATCATCTTTGAAATGCAAGAGAAAGGCCATAATGTATTATTCCAGCACAGCTGTAAGTTAGATATTGGCCACTAGATGGCAGCAGGATATGTGCAAAGTTTTAGACTGATCCAATGAACCATTGCATTTCTGTTCAAAATGTTGTATCAAGACTGCCCAAATGCGCCTAATTTGTTTATTAAAATTCTCCTCAAACAATAGCATGGTATTATTTCACTGTAATAGCTACTGTAAATTGAACAGTGCAGTTAGATTAACAAGAATGTAAGCTTTCTGCCAATATTAGATATGTCTATGTCCTGGAAGATATTCTTGATACTTAAAACCTCATGCTAATCCCTTTAGCCTACGTTAGCTCAACCGTCCCATGGAAGGGACACCGATCCCAAAGAAGATGTATTTTAATAATTGATTCAACTTCTGTAGTGATTTTTGTAACAGAAATAATCTCAAACCTCTTGAAAAGACAGACAGTCCTGCTAGTTATATGAAGTTATACGTCAACAGATAGAGCGACAGTCCTGCTAGTTATATGTCAACAGATGGAGTGACAGTCCTGCTAGTTATATGTAGTTATATGTCAACAGATGGAGCGACAGTCCTGCTAGTTATATGTCAACAGATGGAGTGACAGTCCTGCTAGTTATATGTCAACAGATAGAGCGACAGTCCTGCTAGTTATATGTCAACAGATGGAGAGACAGTCCTGCTAGTTATATGTCAACAGATGGAGAGACAGTCCTGCTAGTTATATGTCAACAGATGGAGAGACAGTCCTGCTAGTTATATGTCAACAGATGGAGAGACAGTCCTGCTAGTTATATGAAGTTATACGTCAACAGATAGAGCGACAGTCCTGCTAGTTATATGTCAACAGATGGAGCGACAGTCCTGCTAGTTATATGTAGTTATATGTCAACAGATGGAGCGACAGTCCTGCTGTTCCTGCTCTGTATACAGTAGCTCTGCCTGCTAGTGTGTGTGAGCTCAGAGCTGAATATTATAATGACACATCTTTACAAACACTGGACAGCTTTAAACTCAAGTATATGATGGATACTGTACTGTACTGTAGGCAAAACATGTCAACATGTATGTTGGAAACCTCCCATAAGCAGCAGTGAGTCATGTTCATTATTTTCCTCTTGAGCATTGAGCAGTGAGCATTGAGCTTTGAGCATTGAGCATTGAACATTGAGCAGTGAGCAGTGAGCATTGAGCATTGAGCATTGAGCATTGAGCTTTGAGCATTGAGCATTGAACATTGAACATTGAGCAGTGAGCATTGAGCTTTGAGCATTGAGCAGTGAGCTTTGAACATTGAAAAGACCTCAAAACCTTTTAGACTATTGATTTTCTCCAGTGAAATATTTCAAGTATATATATTTTTTAAAGAGTTCTCAATGGATGTAAAGGACTGTTGGCAATGTGACTTAAGTATAGCTATGGCTTTTATTAAAAAATCTGTGAAACAGAAAGCCAGCCATAAACTAAAGAAATAAGTCCTTTCACTCCTGTTGTGAAGAGCTGGGGAGGTAATGGAGACTTTGCTGACTTGCCAGGAGCATCAGTGATGACAAACACACACAGGGAGAGAGAGAGAGAGAGAGAGAGAGAGAGAGAGAGAGAGAGAGTGTGATGAGCAGTCAGCAGTCCTCATCAGCAGGTTAAATAATGAAGGAGTTACATTCATTTTACACATCTCAACAGAAGCAATTGTCCCTCCTCTCTGATTCATGGAAATGGCTTGAGAGTAAAAACGAATACGGTAGGATGGACAAACAAACTCAGCATAGGCCCTTGGGGACGGTTTCCTGGACATGGGAATGATGCAGGACTAAAAAACAGGCTTAATTAATGGAGAATTCGAGTTGAAAAGGCTCTTTAGACCAGGAATACTATGTCATACTTAATGGAGAATCCCTGATGAAAGGGCTCTTTAGACCAGGAATACTATGTCATACTTAATGGAGAATCCCTGTTGAAAGGGCTATTTATGTTTTGTGTTATTGACTGTACGTTTGTTTATCCCATGTCTGACTCTGTGTTGTTGTTTTTGTTGCACTGCTTTGCTTTTTCTAGACCAGGTCACAGTTGTAAATGAGAACTTGTTCTCAACTGGCCTACCTGATTAAATAAAGGTGAAATAAAATAAAACAAAACATGAATACAAAATTAAACCAGGAATACTATGTCATACTTAATGGAGAATCCCTGATGAAAGGGCTCTTTAGACCAGGAATACTATGTCATACTTAATGGAGAATCCCTGATGAAAGGGCTCTTTAGACCAGGAATACTATGTCATACTTAATGGAGAATCCCTGATGAAAGGGCTCTTTAGACCAGGAATAGTATGTCATACTTAATGGAGAATCCCTGATGAAAGGGCTCTTTAGACCAGGAATAGTATCTCATACTTAATGGAGAATCCCTGATGAAAGGGCTCTTTAGACCAGGAATACTATGTCATACTTAATGGAGAATCCCTGATGAAAGGGCTCTTTAGACCAGGAATACTATGTCATACTTAATGGAGAATCCCTGATGAAAGGGCTCTTTAGACCAGGAATACTATGTCATACTTAATGGAGAATCCCTGATGAAAGGGCTCTTTAGACCAGGAATAGGCTTGGCCTGGTGTTTGGGAAACTAGTGATATACTACCAGAGAAGAGAGGGAGGAAGGATAGATTTTTTGAAGTATTCAAAAGTCAAAAAGCTCAGCTCCACATTGTCAAGGATCCTGCCGGTGCCTCTCACTCTTACTCTCCTCTTTGTCTTTGTGTATCTTAGCTCTTCTAATGGAGGTTCTCTGGAGGTTCTCTGTTATGTGTGTGGGATCTCTCAGAGTTCACTCAAAGTACTAATGCATCTGATTTCATGAACAACTGTCTGGGAAGTAAACACTGAATTACTTTTATTTACTTAAAATAAATCCTCTTAAGGATCCGCCCCTTTTTTTCAATTTTTCGCCAAAAATGACTTGCCCAAATCTAACTGCACGTAGCTCAGGACCTGATACAAGGATATGCATATTCTTGGTACCATTTGAAAGGAAACAATTTGAAGTTTGTGGAAATGTTCAAGGAATGTAGGAGAATATAACACAATAGATCTGGTAAAAGATAATACAAAGAAAATATGTTTTCGTACCATCATCTTTGAAATGCAAGAGAAAGGCCATAATGTATTATTCCAGCACAGCTGTAAGTTAGATATTGGCCACTAGATGGCAGCAGGATATGTGCAAAGTTTTAGAATGATCCAATGAACCATTGCATTTCTGTTCAAAATGTTATATCAAGACTGCCCAAATGCGCCTAATTTGTTTATTAAAACTCTCCTCAAACAATAGCATGGTATTATTTCACTGTAATAGCTACTGTAAATTAAGCAGTGCAGTTAGATTAACAAGATGTTAAGCTTTCTGCCAATATCAGATATGTCTATGTCCTGGAAGATATTCTTGATACTTACAACCTCATGCTAATCCCTTTAGCCTATGTTAGCTCAACCGTCCCGTGGAAGGGACACCGATCCCAAAGAAGATTTATTTTAATAATTTATTCAACTTCTGTAGTGCTTTTTGTAACAGAAATAATCTAGTTATATGTCAACAGATGGAGTGACAGTCCTGCTAGTTATATGTCAACAGATGGAGTGACAGTCCTGCTAGTTATATGTCAACAGACGGAGCGACAGTCCTGCTAGTTATAATCCAACAGATGGAGTGACAGTCCTGCTAGTTATATGTCAACAGACGGAGCGACAGTCCTGCTAGTTATAATCCAACAGATGGACTGACATTCCTGCTAGTTATATGTCAACAGATGGAGCGACAGTCCTGCTAGTTATATGTCAACAGATGGAGCGACAGTCCTGCTAGTTATATGTCAACAGATGGAGCGACAGTCCTGCTAGTTATATGTCAACAGATGGAGTGACAGTCCTGCTAGTTATATGTTGTTATATGTCAACAGATGGAGGGACAGTCCTGCTAGTTATATGTTGTTATATGTCAACAGATGGAATGACAGTCCTGCTAGTTATATGTCAACAGATGGAGCGAAAGTCCTGCTAGTTATATGTCAACAGTTGGAGTGACAGTCCTGCTAGTTATATGTCAACAGACGGAGCGACAGTCCTGCTAGTTATATGTCAACAGATGGAGCGACAGTCCTGCTAGTTATACGTCAAATGATGGAGTGACAGTACTGCTAGTTATATGTCAACAGATGAAGTGACAGTACTGCTAGTTATATGTCAACAGATGGATTGACAGTCTTGCTAGTTATCTGTCAACAGATGAAGCGACGGTCCTGCTAGTTATATGTCAAATGATGGAGTGACAGTACTGCTAGTTATATGTCAACAGATGGATTGACAGTCTTGCTAGTTATATGTCAACAGATGAAGCGACAGTCCTGCTAGTTGTATGTCAAATGATGGAGTGACAGTCCTGCTAGTTATATGTCAACAGATGGAGTGACAGTCCTGCTAGTTGTATGTTGTTATATGTCAACAGATGGAGGGACAGTCCTGCTAGTTATATGTCAACAGATGGAGCAACAGTCCTGCTAGTTATATGTCAACAGACGGAGCGACAGTCTTGCTAGTTATATGTCAACAGATGAAGTGACAGTACTGCTAGTTATATGTCAACAAATGGAGCGACAGTCCTGCTAGTTATATGTCAAATGATGGAGTGACAGTCCTGCTAGTTATATGTCAACAGATGGAGTGACAGTCCTGCTAGTTATATGTAAACAGATGGAGTGACAGTCTTGCTAGTTATATGTCAACAGATGGAGCGACAGTCCTGCTAGTTTTATGTCAAATGATGGAGTGACAGTCCTGCTAGTTATATGTCAACAGATGGAGTGACAGTCCTGCTAGTTATATGTAAGCAGATGGAGCGACAGTCCTGCTAGTTATATGTCAACAGATGGAGCGACAGTCCTGCTAGTTATATGTCAACAGATGGAGTGACAGTCCTGCTAGTTATATGTCAACAGATGGAGCGACAGTCCTGCTAGTTGTATGTCAAATGATGGAGTGACAGTCCTGCTGGTTATATGTCAACAGATGGAGTGACAGTCCTGCTAGTTATATGTTGTTATATGTCAACAGATGGAGGGACAGTCCTGCTAGTTATAATCCAACAGATGGAATGACAGTCCTGCTAGTTATATGTCAACAGATGGAGCGATAGTCCTGCTAGTTATATGTCAACAGATGGAGGGAGAGTCCTGCTAGTTATATGTCAACAGATGAAGTGACAGTCCTGCTAGTTATATGTCAACAAATGGAGCGACAGTCCTGCTAGTTATATGTCAACAGATGGAGTAACAGTTCTGCTAGTTATATGTAGTTATATGTCAACAGATGGAGTGACAGTCCTGCTAGTTATATGTCAAATGATGGAGTGACAGTACTGCTAGTTATATGTCAACAGATGAAGTGACAGTACAGCTAGTTATATGTCAACGGATGGATTGACAGTCTTGCTAATTATATGTCAACAGATGAAGCGACAGTCCTGCTAGTTATATGTCAAATGATGGAGTGACAGTACTGCTAGTTATATGTCAACAGATGAAGTGACAGTACTGCTAGTTATATGTCAACAGATGGATTGACAGTCTTGCTAGTTATATGTCAACAGATGAAGCGACGGTCCTGCTAGTTATATGTCAAATGATGGAGTGACAGTACTGCTAGTTATATGTCAACAGATGGATTGACAGTCTTGCTAGTTATATGTCAACAGATGAAGCGACAGTCCTGCTAGTTGTATGTCAAATGATGGAGTGACAGTCCTGCTAGTTATATGTCAACAGATGGAGTGACAGTCCTGCTAGTTGTATGTTGTTATATGTCAACAGATGGAGGGACAGTCCTGCTAGTTATATGTCAACAGATGGAGCAACAGTCCTGCTAGTTATATGTCAACAGACGGAGCGACAGTCTTGCTAGTTATATGTCAACAGATGAAGTGACAGTACTGCTAGTTATATGTCAACAAATGGAGCGATAGTCCTGCTAGTTATATGTCAAATGATGGAGTGACAGTCCTGCTAGTTATATGTCAACAGATGGAGTGACAGTCCTGCTAGTTATATGTAAACAGATGGAGTGACAGTCCTGCTAGTTATATGTCAACAGATGGAGCGACAGTCCTGCTAGTTATATGTCAACAAATGGAGCGACAGTCCTGCTAGTTATATGTCAACAGATGGAGTGACAGTCCTGCTAGTTATATGTAAGCAGATGGAGCGACAGTCCTGCTAGTTATATGTCAACAGATGGAGCGACAGTCCTGCTAGTTATATGTCAACAGATGGAGCGACAGTCCTGCTAGTTATATGTCAACAGATGGAGCGACAGTCCTGCTAGTTATATGTCAACAGATGGAGTGACAGTCTTGCTAGTTATATGTCAACAGATGGAGCGACAGTCCTGCTAGTTGTATGTCAAATGATGGAGTGACAGTCCTGCTAGTTATATGTCAACAGATGGAGTGACAGTCCTGCTAGTTATATGTTGTTATATGTCAACAGATGGAGGGACAGTCCTGCTAGTTATATGTCAACAGATGGAGTGACAGTCCTGCTAGTTATATGTTGTTATATGTCAACAGATGGAGGGACAGTCCTGCTAGTTATAATCCAACAGATGGAATGACAGTCCTGCTAGATATATGTCAACAGATGGAGCGATAGTCCTGCTAGTTATATGTCAACAGATGAAGTGACAGTCCTGCTAGTTATATGTCAACAGATGGAGCGACAGTCCTGCTAGTTATATGTCAACAGACGGAGCGACAGTCCTGCTAGTTATATGTAGTTATATGTCAACAGATGGAGTGACAGTCCTGCTAGTTATATGTCAACAGATGGAGCGACAGTCCTGCTAGTTATATGTCAACAGACGGAGCGACAGTCCTGCTAGTTATAATCCAACAGATGGAGCGACAGTCCTGCTAGTTATATGTCAACTCTGTTTATCCCTCTGTTTAACCCTTCGCTGTTCGGACAAACTCTCTGCAGAATTGTCTGACAAGGTAAAGCAATCAAAATGAAAGGCAAAGATTAATTGTCATGCTTCAGCAAACAACAACCTAATATGGTGGCGTAGATAGGATGCAGGGACAGAAGGGTATGAGGGGGATTACACACAAGGAGCTAAGAGAGAAAAAGAGAGAGCGAGAGAGGGGGAGGAGAGTGTGTGTGTGTCTACTGCAACACCAAACCCTGGGAGAGAAGGGATATTTCATTGAAGAAATATTCAGCATGAAACATTGTTAGTGCTTTCTGCTTAGCATCAGCCTCTGCTAGTGGGCAGTTTAGAGTTTACCCTGTGAAATGGAACATACAGATCACTGCCAAACTAAAGGAAACGCCTAAGTGTGTGTGTGTGTGTGTGTGTGTGTGTGTGTGTGTGTGTGTGTGTGTGTGTGTGTGTGTGTGTGTGTGTGTGTGTCACACATCCAGATCTCAACCCAATTGAACACTTATGGGAGATTCTGAAGTGGCGTCTGGGACAGTGTTTCTAGTGGGAGGATGACTCCAATAGAGCTCCAGACAGAATCAATGCTGCATTGAAGCTGTTCTGGCTCGTGGTCCAACGCCTTATTAAGAAACTTTACGTTGGAGTTTCCTTTATTTTGGGAGTTACCCGTATGCATTGTATTTTAAACATCTCAAACCAGTAGTAAAAGCTTGGTAATGCAAATCTGTGTTCCCTTTTCCGAGCAGGGCCACAGTACACTGTATTGATCTGCTGTTCATCTGGTTAACTATGCCGACTGGACACACTTTAGTAAATATGTAACAATCACTAAGAATCGCCTGGCAGAGAATAGGAAAATAATGGCCCCATAATAGACTAAAAGAATGGAAAATGGAAAATGGAAATTGTGATGTTCGGATGTACCGATCCTGTGCAGTTGTTGTTACAGGTGGTCTGCCACTGCGAGGATGATCAGCTGTCCGTCCTGTCTCCCTGTAGCGCTGTCTTCGGCATCTCACAGTACGCACATTATCTTTGAAAGACAGGTACCTGAAAAGGGACGTTTCGTTCTTCTTTTTTTGACAACAATGTAGAGGAAATGGCACTGCACAGCTTCCATGAAGAAGTTGCTTTCAAACTAGGGATTTCATGTCTAATTGAGGTAAGACAGTAATTTTGCTCATAGATTATGCATATATGAACTACACATTGACAGTGTGTGTGTGTTTGCGTGTGTGTGCGTGCGCGTGTGTGCGTGTGTGTGTGTGCGTGCGCGTGTGTGCGTGCGCGTGTGTGTGTGCGTGTGTGTGTGTGTGTGTGTGTGCGTGTGTGTGCGCGTGTGTGCGTGTGTGTGTGTGTGTGTGTGCGTGTGTGTGCGTGCGCATGTGTGCGTGTGTGCGTGCGCGTGCGTGCGTGTGTGTGTGTGCGTGCGTGTGCGAACCCTCCCACTCTGTCTGCCGTATTCTTTCTCTTTGCTCTTGTTTTCCTTACTAGGATATCGGCGGGCGGAGCTGGGAGGGTCGTCAGCCACATGGGACACACCTGGGTCCAGATGTGTCCCAGGATAAATACACCTCTTCCCTTTAATCGAGGAGACTCTCTCCATGCAGACACACTGTTAGATTTTGATTGTGGCATTTTTGTGGCCGTTTTGTTTGTTTGTTTTGGCACTTTAACACTCCTCATTATCACATTTAATCACGCAACCACTCACTTACACTACTGATTACCGATGGCACACAAATCAATTGTATTGACGTTCAGTTAATAAATATATTTTTGTTATTCCTTATCTCCACATGGTCTCCCTTTTTGTTACGGACTTCGAGCCGGTTCGTGACAGTGTGTTTGCATTGTATGTAGAGAAAGAGTATGGGGGCACCAGTCTATCACTAGTCCACTAACCACTACAGTGTTTCCACAACTCATCCACTCTGCTGTCACTCACACAACCCACTGCTTATCGGCACAATGAGAGAGAGGGTAGGGAAAGAAGGAGCGAGAGAGAGGGGGGGTGCAGAGAGAGAGGGGAGAGAGGGGGAGAGGGGGGAGAAGCAAAGAGAGAGGGTGAGAGAAGGACAGAGAGAGAGAGACAGAGAGAGAGAGAGAGGGGGAGAGAAGGACAGAGAGAGAGAGAGAGAGGGGGGAGAAGGAAAGAGAGAGGGAGAGAGAAGGACAGACAGAGAGAGGGAGAGGGAGAGGGAGAGAGAGAGAGAGAGAGAGAGAAGGAAAGAGAGTGCGAGAGAAGGAAAGAGAGAGGGAGAGAGAAGGACAGACAGAGAGAGGGAGAGGGAGAGAGAAGGAAAGAGAGAGAAGGAAAGAGAGAGAGAGGGAGAGAGAAGGAAAGAGAGAGAGAGGGAGAGAGAAGGAAAGAGAGGGAGAGAGAAGGAAAGAGAGTGCGAGAGAAGGAAAGAGAGAGAAGGAAAGAGAGAGAGAGGGAGAGAGAAGGAAAGAGAGTGCGAGAGAAGGAAAGAGAGAGAAGGAAAGAGAGAGAGAGGGAGAGAGAAGGAAAGAGAGTGCGAGAGAAGGAAAGAGAGAGAAGGAAAGAGAGAGAGAGGACAGACAGAGAGAGGGAGAGAGAAGGAAAGAGAGAGAGAGGACAGACAGAGAGAGAGAGGGAGAGAGAAGGAAAGAGAGAGAGAGGACAGACAGAGAGAGGGAGAGAGAAGGAAAGAGAGAGAAGGAAAAAGAGAGAGAGGACAGACAGACAGACAGAGAGAGAGAGAGAGAGGGAGGGGGAGAAGGACAGAGAGAGAGAGGGAGAGAAAGGAAAGAGAGAGGGAGAGAGAGCAAGAGATACGAAACCGCCCACTCATGTCCAGCACACATCACCCACATACTGTTTAGATGCTGTTGTTCGGAGTTTGCAGTTATCAACAACATAGAGTGTGTGTGTAAATCTGTTATTTTCACTGAAACAAAAAAAGCCCACTCGTCATGCGCCACGCGTCTCCTCACGTCTCCTTAAACAAGGAGTGTGGCAGACTCAAAGGAACTGTTCACTAAACATTGATGACACAAGGCAGCAGTCCAAAAGTTCTACGATAGAAAAGAGAGAGGTCACATACTGTATCATAACTCATAGTCTTTTAGTGTATCTGGGTTTCTTTGTCCTGGTATCACCTCATGTAAACACACGCACGCATGCACACGATTGGGGATGTTTCCACAAAATAAATAATGTAGTTGATATGGGGATGACAATGTCAACGACACCTAGTAAAAGTCAGTCAGAACCATGTCTAATGAACACGTGTCCCCTGAGAACACTTCAAAAGGGAAAACAATTCCAAACTTAATTTGGAGCTGTATCAAACTTGTAGGCCTCCGGGGAAGAGAGGCTGCATCACAAATGGCACCCTATTCCCTATATAGTGCACTACTTTGACCAGGTTGGCACACTTTATAGGGAATTGGGTTCCATTTGGGAGGTAGTCAGCTCTGCATCCCAGTCATGTATGCAAACAATGTTTGGCGTGGCGTATAGAGTCTCCAGTCAAGTGTGTAGATTAACACAACAACACGCAAATGTGTGTGGGAGAGAGATACAGAGACAGAGAGAGAAAGAGAGAGAAAGAGAGAAAGAGAGAGAGAAAGAGATAGAGAGAGAGAAAGAGAGAGATACAGAGACAGAGAGAGAAAGAGAGAGAAAGAGAGAAAGAGAGAGAGAAAGAGATAGAGAGAGAGAAAGAGAGAGAGAGAGAGGACAGAGAGAGAGAGGGAGGGGGAGAAGGACAGATAGAGAGAGGGAGGGGGAGAAGGACAGAGAGAGAGAGGGAGAGAGAGAGAGAGGGAGGGGGGAGAAGGACAGAGAGAGTGAGGGAGAGAGAGAGAGAGGGGAGGGGTAGAAGGACAGAGAGAGTGAGGGAGAGAGAGAGAGGGAGGGTGAGAAGGACAGAGAGAGAGAGGGAGAGAGAGGACAGAGAGAGAGAGAGGGATGGGGTAGAAGGACAGAGAGAGAGAGGGTGGGGGAGAAGGACAGAGAGAGAGAGGGAGAGAGAGAGAGAGGGAGGGGGAGAAGGACAGAGAGAGCGAGGGAGAGAGAGAGAGAGAGAGAGAGGGAGGGGGAGAAGGACAGAGAGAGTGAGGGAGAGAGAGAGAGGGAGGGGGAGAAGGACAGAGAGAGAGAGGGAGAGAGAGGAGCTGACTGCCTCCCAAAGGGAACACAATCATTAACAGCAGACTCGTACATTTCCTCAAAGAAAACAATGTACTGAGCAAATGTCAAATTGGCTTGTTACCAAATTACCGTACAACAGACCATGTATTCACCCTGCACACCCTAATTGACAACCAAACAAACAAAACAAAGGAAAAGTCTTCTCATGCTTTGTTGATTTCAAAAAAGCCTTCGACTCAATTTGGCATGAGGGTCTGCTATACAAATTAATGGAAAGCGGTGTTGGGGGTAAAACATACGACATTATAAAATCCATGTACACAAACAACAAGTGTGCGGTTAAAATTGGTAAAAAACACACACATTTCTTCACACAGGGTCGTGGGTTGAGACAGGGATGCAGCTTAAGCCCCACCCTCTTCAACATATATATCAACGAATTGGCGCGGGCACTAGAAAAGTCTGCAGCACCCGGCCTCCCCCTGCTAGAATCTGAAGTCAAATGTCTACTGATTATCTGGTGCTTCTGTCACCAACCAAGGAGGGCCTACAGCAGCACCTAAATCTTCTGCGTAGATTCTGTCAGACCTGGGCCCTGACAGTAAATCTCAGTAAGACCAAAATAATGGTGTTCCAAAAAAGGTCCAGTCGCCAGGACCACAAATACAAATTCCATCTAGACAATGTTGCCCTAGAGCACACAAAAAACTATACAGACCTCGGCCTAAACATCAGCGCCACAGGTAACTTCCACAAAGCTGTGAACGATCTGAGACAAGGCAAGAAGGGCATTCTATGCCATCAAAAGGAACATACATTTCAACATACCAATTAGGATCTGGCTAAAAATACTTGAATCAGTCATAGAGACCATTGCCCTTTATGGTTGTGAGGTCTGGGGTTCACCAACCAAGAATTCACAAAATGGGACAAACACCAAATTGAGACTCTGCATACAGAATTCTGAAAAAATGTGTACAACGGAAAACACCAAATAATGCACGCAGAGCAGAATTAGGCCGATACCCACTCAAAATCCATAAAAGAGCTGTTAAATTCTACAACCACCTAAAAGAAAGCGATTCCTATACCTTCCATAACAAAGCCATCACCTACAGAGAGATGAACCTGGAGAAGAGTCCCCTAAGCAAGCTGGTCCTGGGGCTCTGTTCACAAACACAAACACACACTACAGAGCCCCAGGACAGCAGCACAATTAGACCCAACCAAATCATGAGAAAACAAAAAGATAATTACTTGACACATTGGAAAGAATTAACAAAAAAACAGAGCAAACTAGAATGCTATTTGGCCCTACACAGAGAGTACACAGCGGCAGAATACCTGACCACTGTGACTGACCCAAACTTAAGGAAAGCTTTGACTATGTACAGACTTAGTGAGCATAGCCTTGCTATTGAGAAAGGCCGCCATAGACAGACCTGGCTCTCAAGAGAAGACAGGCTATGTGCACACTGCCCACAAAATGAGGTGGAAACCATATTAGAGATACATATTTCGCTCAGATTACACAGATCCACAAAGAATTTGAAAACAAACACTGTATATATATAACATGACATTTGTAATGTCTTTATTGTTTTGACATTTCTGTATGTGTAATGTTTACTGTTAATTTTTATTGTTTATTTCACTTTTGTATATTATCTACCTCACTTGCTTTGGCAATGTTAACACATGTTTCCCATGCCAATAAAGCCCCTTGAATTGAATTGAATTGAGAGAGAGAGAGAGAGAGAGAGAGAGAGAGAGAGAGAGAGAGAGAAAGAGATACAGACAGAGAGATACAGAGAGATACAGAAACAGACAGAAACATACAGAAAGAGAGAGAGAGACAGAAAGAGAGAGAGACAGAAAGAGAGAGAGAGACAGAAAGAGAGAGAATGAGAAAGAGAGACAGAAAGAGAGAGAGAGAGAGAATGAGAAAGAGACAGAAAGAGAGAGAGAGAGAGAATGAGAAAGAGACAGAAAGAGAGAGAGAGAGAGAGAGAGAGAGAGAGAGAGAGAGAGAGAGAGAGAGAGAGAGAGAGAAAAGAGAGAAAGAAAGAGAGAGAGAGACAGAAAGAGAGAGAGACAGAAAGAGAGAGAGAGACAGAAAGAGAGAGAGAGAGACAGAAAGAGAGAGAGAGAGAGAGAGACAGAAGAGAGACAGAAAGAGAGAGAGAGAGACAGAAAGAGAGAGAGAGAGAGAGAGACAGAAAGAGAGACAGAAAGAGAGACAGAAAGAGAGAGAGAGAGCGAGTGAGACAGAAGAGAGAGAGAGAGAGAGAAACATACAGAGGGAGAGACAGAGAGAGAGAGAGAGAGACAGAGGGAAGTGAAACAGCAGCTATGTGGTCAGTGTGATGTGTTTCTGTAGACACTGAGTTGAACTGGATCCTAACCAATCCTTCAGCATGTCCAATAATAACACATTTTGAAGCTCTTTGAAGATCCTCTCCAAATATGCTAACATAGTTCCTCAGAAATCGACAATGATATAAAGTACTGATACTGACTCAATAGTATTGACTTCTTCATTACAAACATGCATGGTCTTCACAATTAAAGCTCAGACAGTACCTTTAGGCCTCAGCCAGCAAACCTCTCTCTGCAATAGACCACACCTGCCTCTGGATGGATGTGAGTGTTGACATGGAAATACTGTCCAGCAGAATTTTAACAGATGGACTTGGTTATGACCATGTGATCATGTGGTCAACCTGAAACCAGAATGTGACCAAGAGTACTTTTTCCAACTCAGGCTGGGTCACTGCCAGACCTGTTCAGAGAAAAATAAACTTCTCTCTCTGATCTCTCTCCATCTCTGCTCTCCCTCCCTCCTCTCCCGTTCCATATATGATCCATATTTATCTTCCCTATCTTTCACCCTGCCCGCCCCCTCTCTCTTTTTCCCCAGAGCCTGTTGCCAAAAGAGAGGGGATGGAACCAGGACTCGATATACAGTACACATTAGCATACTGCCATCAGGTGGCCAAACAATAGATTACCCACTGGCTTAGTGAGTTCAAGCAGCACACCAATGATCTCTACTGGTAAAAATACAACACAATGTGTCCATTTGATACTGACTGTGTAGACTCTACTACGGGCTTTTAATGCTGAATTATTTCTCAAAATAATGAAGAAATAAATGAAGAACAATTCATGCGACGACACGCACTTGAGAGCACAAACTCCTTTCCTCTCCTCTCATTTGAAGCCAAACTCAGACTGCAAATGTTTGCTAATGTTGTAGCATTTCAAGCAAACTTGTCCTTGTGGCAAAAATGATGTGGGTAAAACAAAGCGTGAATTAAAAGTACGTATCTCAGAGCATCGTAGCACCATTAGGTGTAAAAACTTGACTTACCCAGTTGCGGCCCACTTCTTGGGGGCAGGCCACTCAATTTCGTCTCTGCGTTATATTGGCATCGAACATGTTACCCTCCCTAGGAGAGGGGGTGACCTTGATCATTTATTGTTAAAACGAGGGGCTGCCTGGATCTTTAACTTAAATGTCAATGCTCCCTTCGGTCTCAACGTAGACTTTGATCTGAAGCCATTCTTGTGATGATTGGGACTTTGCCATTGTAATTGTTTGTAAGCTTGTGTAGTCAAATTAATTTATGATAGTATGCTATCCATTTGTTGTTGGTATGCTGTTCTTTGTATGCCATTTTAATATTTGATCATTAACCAATGATATCAGGCCACTCTTGGCCATGATTACAGACACCTGCGTCTTTTAACACTACAGAAACGAGTCATCCCGCAGTGTTTGTGATTATACCCTGATGAAGACAGCATGGCTGTCAAAACGTTGGTAATTCAATCTGTGCATCTGAGCTCCTAGAGTGTGCGGCTCTCTTTTATTGTCAAGCATATCCCTACTGCCTGGCAAGTCCCACATCTGTATATACAAAATCACACGGGATTAGAAATGTCAAGCATATCCCTACTGCCTGGCAAGTCCCACATCTGTATATACAAAATCACACGGGATTAGAAATGTCAAGCATATCCCTACTGCCTGGCAAGTCCCACATCTGTATATACAAAATCACACGGGATTAGAAATGTCAAGCATATCCCTACTGCCTGGCAAGTCCCACATCTGTATATACAAAATCACACGGGATTAGAAATGTCAAGCATATCCCTACTGCCTGGCAAGTCCCACATCTGTATATACAAAATCACACGGGATTAGGAATGTCAAGCATATCCCTACTGCCTGGCAAGTCCCACATCTGTATATACAAAATCACACGGGATTAGAAATGTCAAGCATATCCCTACTGCCTGGCAAGTCCCACATCTGTATATACAAAATCACACGGGATTAGAAATGTCAAGCATATCCCTACTGCCTGGCAAGTCCCACATCTGTATATACAAAATCACACGGGATTAGAAATGTCAAGCATATCCCTACTGCCTGGCAAGTCCCACATCTGTATATACAAAATCACACGGGATTAGAAATGTCAAGCATATCCCTACTGCCTGGCAAGTCCCACATCTGTATATACAAAATCACACGGGATTAGAAATGTCAATTGTAACCAATATTGAGAACCATATGACGAGGTGATCTCTCTGTAAACCATCAATATGCGCTAAGATCACACACACAGCTGATCTCAATGCCAACCACTATTGGCCACTATGGCCTTTTACATATGAACAAAAGTCCGTCCTCCGCCCTCTCTCCTCCGCCCTCTCTCCTCCGGCTTCTCTCCTCCGCCCTCTCTCCTCCGGCTTCTCTCCTCCGGCTTCTCTCCTCCGCCCTCTCTCCTCCGGCTTCTCTCCTCCGCCCTCTCTCCTCCGGCTTCTCTCCTCCGCCCTCTCTCCTCCGGCTTCTCTCCTCCGCCCTCTCTCCTCCGGCTTCTCTCCTCCGTGACCCTGAAACGAATTAGTGGTCAAGGAGAGTGTCCATTTGTTTCTAGGAAAACAGAAGACGGTCCCTCTCCTCGATAGCCTCCCATTTGCGAGGAAGTACAAGTGTATCCCACCTGATGCTACTTTCAAAACAACTGGGAAAGAAACACGCTCCGACTTGGCAAAATCCTTCTGAATGGTTATCCAACTCGGAAACTCTGGCATCTTTCTAGAGCTCCGACTATCTGACCTGAAGGCACTGACTTCCTGATTCGACCTTGTTTTGTCAGAATTCCCAGTGGTCTTGAAAGGGCCATTAGTCCTTCACAGAAAAGTGTTTAAATCTGTCATAGCTGATTCAAAGGAGCTATCTTTTTCTCAAAGTAAAAAAGCATGCAAACATTTATTAAAGATATGTTACTTATCCTTTTATTTATAAAATGTTGTGCACAACTACTTATAATTGTATCACTTTATACATTTATTCTGGGATTCCATCCTGTAAACAGTGGTGTGGAGTATTTAAGTAAAAATACTTTAAAGTACTACTTAAGTATATATCGACACAGGGCGAGACCCAGATGCAGACACAGGAGGTCGATGGTTCGAGTCTCTGATATTTATTTAAATACAAGGGGCAGGCAATAAGCAGGTGGAGGACAGGCAGAAGTTCATAACCAGGTCAGAGTCCGAAAGGTACAGGGTCGCAGGCAGGCTGAATGGTTAGGGCAGGCTGAATGGTCAGGGCAGGCTGAATGGTCAGGGCAGGCTGAATGGTCAGGGCAGGCTGAATGGTCAGGGCAGGCTGAATGGTCAGGTAGGCTGAATGGTCAGGGCAGGCTGAATGGTCAGGTAGGCTGAATGGTCAGGGCAGGCTGAATGGTCAGGTAGGCTGAATGGTCAGGTAGGCTGAATGGTCAGGGCAGGCTGAATGGTCAGGTAGGCTGAATGGTCAGGGCAGGCTGAATGGTCAGGTAGGCTGAATGGTCAGGCAGGCTGAATGGTCAGGCAGGCTGAATGGTCAGGGCAGGCTGAATGGTCAGGGCAGGCTGAATGGTCAGGCAGGCTGAATGGTCAGGGCAGGCTGAATGGTCAGGCAGGCTGAATGGTCAGGTAGGCTGAATGGTCAGGGCAGGCTGAGTGGTCAGGCAGGCTGAATGGTCAGGCAGGCTGAATGGTCAGGGCAGGCTGAATGGTCAGGCAGGCTGAATGGTCAGGTAGGCTGAATGGTCAGGGCAGGCTGAATGGTCAGGGCAGGCTGAATGGTCAGGCAGGCTGAATGGTCAGGGCAGGCTGAATGGTCAGGCAGGCTGAATGGTCAGGTAGGCTGAATGGTCAGGGCAGGCTGAATGGTCAGGGCAGGCTGAATGGTCAGGGCAGGCTGAATGGTCAGGAAGGCTGAATGGTCAGGGCAGGCTGAATAGTCAGGAAGGCTCGAGGTCAGGGCAGGCTGAATAGTCAGGAAGGCTCGAGGTCAGGGCAGGCTGAATGGTCAGGAAGGCACGAGGTCAGGGCAGGCTGAATGGTCAGGAAGGCTCGAGGTCAGGGCAGGCTGAATGGTCAGGAAGGCTCGAGGTCAGGGCAGGCTGAATGGTCAGGAAGGCTCGAGGTCAGGGCAGGCTGAATGGTCAGGAAGGCTCGAGGTCAGGGCAGTCTGAATGGTCAGGAAGGCTCGAGGTCAGGGCAGGCTGAATGGTCAGGAAGGCACAAGGTCAGGGCAGGCTGAATGGTCAGGAAGGCTCGAGGTCAGGGCAGGCTGAATGGTCAGGAAGGCTCGAGGTCAGGGCAGGCTGAATGGTCAGGAAGGCTCGAGGTCAGGGCAGGCTGAATGGTCAGGAAGGCTCGAGGTCAGGGCAGGCTGAATGGTCAGGAAGGCTCGAGGTCAGGGCAGGCTGAATGGTCAGGAAGGCTCGAGGTCAGGGCAGGCTGAATGGTCAGGAAGGCTCGAGGTCAGGGCAGGCTGAATGGTCAGGAAGGCTCGAGGTCAGGGCAGGCTGAATGGTCAGGAAGGCTCGAGGTCAGGGCAGGCTGAATGGTCAGGAAGGCTCGAGGTCAGGGCAGGCAGAACAGGTTGGAGCAGAGATGGCAAGAAAACAGAGACTAGGAAAAACACGCTGGTAAGCTTGACAAGACAAGACGAACTGGCTCCAGACAAACGGGATAAATGCACTTTGGATAATGGGGAAGACAGGCGGCACCTGGACAGGGGTGGAGATAAGCACAGAGACAGGTGAAACAGATCAGGGTGTGAAACAGTCGTTTTTTGGCTATCTGTTCTTCACTTTACTATTTATATTTTAGACTACTTTTCCTTCACTACATTCCTTAAGAAAATCAGGTACTTTTTACTCCATCAATTTTCCCAGACACTCAAAAGTATTTGTTACATTGTGACAAGAAAATAGTTAAATTCACAAACAAATGCTTTGTTTGTAAATTATGTCTGGGTGTTGGAATGTGCCCCTGGTTATGCGTCAATTAAAAAAAAAAAAATTATTTTTAAATTTTAATAAAAATGGTACAGTCTTTTTTGCTTAATACTGTATAAGGAATTTTTAATAGTTAATACTTTTACTTTTGATACATAAGTACAGTTTAGCAATTCCATTTACTTTTGATGCTTAATACAGAATGTCATCCTTTCATAACTAGTCTTAATACAGTATGTCATCCTTTCATAACTAGTCTTAATACAGTATGTCATCCTTTCATAACTAGTCTTAATACAGAATGTCATCCTTTCATAACTAGTCTTAATACAGTATGTCATCCTTTCATAACTAGTCTTAATACAGTATGTCATCCATTAATAACTAGTCTTAATACAGTATGTCATCCTTTCATAACTAGTCTTAATACAGTATGTCATCCATTAATAACTAGTCTTCATACAGTATGTCACCCATTAATAACTAGTCTTAATACAGTATGTCATCCATTAATAACTAGTCTTAATACACATCTAGAATTGGTAACTAAATCAAGCCAATCATGATTGTGTTAATATAATATGTTTCCATTAAATTAAAGTCTAATCAATCGACTGTACTGTACACAACTATACTGCACTGTACATTACTAGAACGTACTTAACTATGCTGTTCTGAACTATACTACTGTACTGAACTATACCACTGTACTGTCATGAACTATACTGTACTCTACTGTACTGAACTATACTACTCTACTGTACTGAACTATACTACTCTACTGTACTGAACTATACTGTACTGAACTAAACTACTGTACTGAAATATACTACTGTACTGAACTATTGTACACAACCGTACTGAACTATGCTGCACTACTGCACTGAACTACACCACTGTACTGCACTATACTACACTACTGTACTGCACTATAATACACTGATCTACACTACTGTACGGAACTACACTACTGTACTGAAATATACTACTGTACTGAACTATACTACTGTACTAAAATACACTACTGTACTGAACTATACTACACTACTGCACTGAACTACACTACTGTACTGAACTACACTACTGTATTGAACTATACTACACAACTCTACTGAACTATACTGTGCTACCGTACTGAACTATACTGTACTGAACTATACTGTACTGAACTATACTGTATTGAACTATATGACACTACTGCACTGAACTGTACTACTGTACTGAATTACACTACTGTAATGAACCACACTACTGTACTGAACTATACTGTACTGAACTATACTGTACTGAACTATACTGTACTGAACTATACTACACAACTCTACTGAACTATACTATACTACTGTACTGGACTACACTACTGTACTGGACTATACTACACTACTGTACTGAACTACACTACTGTGCCAAACTATACTACACTACTGTACTGAACTATACTACTGTGCCGCACTATACTACACTACTGTACTGAACTATACTACACTACTGTACTGAACTATACTACACTACTGTACCGAAATGTACTACACTACACTAATGTATTGAACTATACTGCTCTACTGAACTACACTACTGCACTGAACTACATTACTGTACTGAGCTACACTACTGTACTGAACTACACTACTGTACTGAACTACACTACCGTACTGAACTACACTACTGTACTGGACTATACTACACTATACTGTCCTGGACTACACTACTGTACTGAACAATACTACACTACTGTCCAGAATTACATTACTGCACTGAACTACACTACACTACTGCACTGAACTACATTACTGTACTGAACTATACTTCTATACTGAACTATACTACACTACTGTACTGAACTACATTACTGTACTGAACTACACTACTGTACTGAACTATACTACACTACTGTACTGAACTACATTACTGTACTGAACTACACTACTGTACTGAACTACACTACCGTACTGAACTACACTACTGTACTGGACTATACTACACTATACTGTCCTGGACTACACTACTGTACTGAACAATACTACACTACTGTCCTGAATTACATTACTGCACTGAACTACACTACACTACTGCACTGAACTACATTACTGTACTGAACTATACTTCTATACTGAACTATACTATACTACACTACTGTACTGAACTACATTACTGTACTGAGCTACACTACTGTACTGAACTACACTACTGTACTGAACTACACTACCGTACTGAACTACACTACTGTACTGGACTATACTACACTATACTGTCCTGGACTACACTACTGTACTAGACTATACTACACTACTGTACTGAACTACACTACTGTACTGAACTACACTACTGTACCGAACTATACTACACTACTGTACTGAACTATACTGCTGTACTGAACTACACTACTGTACTGAACTATACTACACTACTGTACTGAACTACATTACTGTACTGAACTACACTACTGCACTGAACTACATTACTATACTGAACTACACTACTGTACTGAACTACACTACTGTACTGAACTACACTACTGTACTGAACTATACTGTGCTACCGTACTGAACTATACTGCACTGAACTGTACTACTGTACTGAATTACACTACTGTACTGAACCACACGACTGTACTGAACTATACTACACAACTCTACTGAACTATACTATACGACTGTACTGAACTATACCACTGTACTGAACTATACTACACTACTGCACTGAACTACACTACTGTCCTGAACCACACCACTGTACTGAACTATACTACACTGCTGTACTGAACTACACTACTGTACTGAACTATACTACACTGCTGTACTGAACTACACTACTGGACTGAACTATACTACACTACTGTACTGAACTACACTACTGTACCGAACTGTACTACACTAGTGTATTGAACTATACTACTGTGCTGAACTATACTACACTATACTGTCCTGGACTACACTACTGTACTAGACTATACTACACTACACTACTGCAGTGAACTGCACTACTGTACTGAACTATACTACACTACTGAACTACACCACTGTACTGAACTGTACTAGTATACTGAACTACACTACTGTACTGAACTATACTACACTACTGAACTACACTACTGAACTATACTACTGTACTGAACTATACTACACTATACTGTCCTGGACTACACTACTGTACTAGACTATACTACACTACACTACTGCAGTGAACTGCACTACTGTACTGAACTATACTACACTACTGAACTACACCACTGTACTGAACTATACTACACTACTGAACTGAACTATACTACTATACTGGGCTATACTACACTACACTGTCCTGGACTACACTACTGTACTGAACTATACTACACTACTGCACTGAACTACATTGCTGTACTGAACTACACTACTTTACTGAACTACTGTACTGAACTACACTACTGTACTGGACTATACTACACTATACTGTCATGGACTACACTACTGTACTGAACTATAACACTACTGTACTGAACTGCATTACTGCACTGAACTACACTACTGTACTGAACTACACTACTGTACTGAACTATACTACACTACTGTACTGAACTACACTACTGTACCGAACTATACTACACTACTGTACTGGACAACACTACTGTACTGGACTATACTACACTACTGTACTGAACTACACCACACTAATGTACTGAACTATACTGCTGTACTGAACTACACTACTGTACTGAACTATACTACACTACTGCACTGGATAACATTGCTGTACTGAACTACACTACTGTACTGAAGTACTGTACTGAACTACTGTACTGAACTACACTACTGTACTGGACTATACTACACTATACTGTCATGGACTACACTACTGTACTGAACTATACTACACTACTGTACTGAACTACACTACTGTACTGAACTATACTACACTACTGTACTGAACTACACTACTGTACCGAACTATACTACACTACTGTACTGGACTACACTACTGTACTGGACTATACTACACTACTGTACTGTACTACACTACACTAATGTACTGAACTATACTGCTGTACTGAACTACACTACTGTACTGAACTATACTACACTACTGCACTGAACTACATTACTGTACAGAGCTACACTACTGTACTGAACTACACTACTGTACTGAACTACACTACTGTACTGGACTATACCACACTATACTATACTGTCCCGGACTACACTACTGTACTGAACTATACTACACTACTGTACTGAATTACATTACTGCACTGAACTACACTACTGCACTGAACTACATTACTGTACTGAACTACACTACTGTACTGAACAACACTACTGTACTGAACCTCACTACTATACCGAACTATACTACACTACTGTACTGAACTATACTGCTGTACTGAACTACACTACTGTACTGAACTATACTGCACTACTGTACTGAACTACACTACTGTACCGAACTATACTACACTACTGTACTGGACTATACTACACTACTGTACTGTACTACACTACACTAATGTACTGAACTAGACTGCTGTACTGAACTACACTACTGTACTGAACTATACTACACTACTGCACTGAACTACATTACTGTACTGAGCTACACTACTGTACTGAACTACACTACTGTACTGAACTACACTACTGTACTGGACTACACTACACTATACTGTCCTGGACTACACTACTGTACTGAACTATACTACACTACTGTACTGAATTACATTACTGCACTGAACTACACTACTGCACTGAACTACATTACTGTACTGAACTACACTACTGTACTGAACTACACTACTGTACTGCACTATACTACACTACTGTACTGAACTACACTACTGTACCAAACTATACTACACTACTGTACTGAACTATATTACTGTACCAAAATATACTACACTACTGTACTGAAGTATACTACACTACTGTACCGAACTGTACTACACTACACTGCTGTACTGAACTACACTACTGTGCTGAACTATACTACACTACTGTACTGAACTACACTACTGTACCAAACTATACTACACTATACTGTACTGAACTACACTACTGTACCGAACTATACTACACTACTGTACTGAACTATACTACTGTACTGAACTATACTACACTATACTGTCCTGAACTACACTACTACACTGAACTACATTACTGTACTGAACTATACTACACTACTGTACTGAATTACATTACTGCACTGAACTACACTACTGCACTGAACTACATTACTGTACTGAACTACACTACTGTACTGAACAATACTACTGTACTGAACCTCACTACTATACCGAACTATACTACACTACTGTACTGAACTATACTGCTGTACTGAACTACACTACTGTACTGAACTATACTACACTACTGTACTGAACTACACTACTGTACCGAACTATACTACACTACTGTACTGGACTATACTACACTACTGTACTGTACTACACTACACTAATGTACTGAACTAGACTGCTGTACTGAACTACACTACTGTACTGAACTATACTACACTACTGCACTGAACTACATTACTGTACTGAGCTACACTACTGTACTGAACTACACTACTGTACTGAACTACACTACTGTACTGGACTACACTACACTATACTGTCCTGGACTACACTACTGTACTGAACTATACTACACTACTGTACTGAATTACATTACTGCACTGAACTACACTACTGCACTGAACTACATTACTGTACTGAACTACACTACTGTACTGCACTATACTACACTACTGTACTGAACTACACTACTGTACCAAACTATACTACACTACTGTACTGAACTATATTACTGTACCAAAATATACTACACTACTGTACTGAACTATACTACACTACTGTACCGAACTGTACTACACTACACTGCTGTACTGAACTACACTACTGTGCTGAACTATACTACACTACTGTACTGAACTACACTACTGTACCGAACTATACTACACTACTGTACTGGACTATACTACACTACTGTACTGTACTACACTACACTAATGTACTGAACTAGACTGCTGTACTGAACTACACTACTGTACTGAACTATACTACACTACTGCACTGAACTACATTACTGTACTGAGCTACACTACTGTACTGAACTACACTACTGTACTGAACTACACTACTGTACTGGACTACACTACACTATACTGTCCTGGACTACACTACTGTACTGAACTATACTACACTACTGTACTGAATTACATTACTGCACTGAACTACACTACTGCACTGAACTACATTACTGTACTGAACTACACTACTGTACTGAACTACACTACTGTACTGCACTATACTACACTACTGTACTGAACTACACTACTGTACCAAACTATACTACACTACTGTACTGAACTATATTACTGTACCAAAATATACTACACTACTGTACTGAACTATACTACACTACTGTACCGAACTGTACTACACTACACTGCTGTACTGAACTACACTACTGTGCTGAACTATACTACACTACTGTACTGAACTACACTACTGTACCAAACTATACTACACTATACTGTACTGAACTACACTACTGTACCGAACTATACTACACTACTGTACTGAACTATACTACTGTACTGAACTATACTACACTATACTGTCCTGAACTACACTACTACACTGAACTACATTACTGTACTGAACTACACTGCTGTACTGAACTATACTACACTACTGCACTGAACTACATTACTGTACTGAACTACACTACTGTACTGAACTACACTACTGTACTGAACTATACTCCACTACTGTACTGAACTATACTACACTACTGTACTGAACTATACTGCTGTACTGAACTATACTACATTACTGTACTGAACTATACTACACTACTGTACTGAACTACACTACACTACTGTACTGGACTATACTGTACTGAACTATGCTACACTGCTGTACTGAACTATACTGTACTCTACTGTACTACACTACTGTACTGAACTATACTGTACTCTACTGTACTACACTACTGTACTGAACTGTACTGTACTCTACTGTACTACACCACTCTACTGAACTATGCTACTGTAATGTACTGAACTACATTGTACTGATCTATACTACTGTACTAAATTATTATACTTTACTGAACTTTGCTGTACTCTACTGGCCTATTGTACTTAACTATACTATTGTACTTTGCTGAACTATACTTTACTGCTCTATACTACTGCACTGAACAATACTACTGTACTGAACTATAGTACTGTACTGAACTTTACTACTGTACTGAACAATTATGTACTGAGCTATACTCTACTGTACTATGCTATTACTGTACTCAAGTTTCTTACAATTCACCTGGTCTATATTCTTTCAATACAATGTTGGATTAATTACCAGCCTTGTTATTTTCAATAGTCCTGATAATAGTATTTTTTCTTTCAATTTAAGTCCAATCAATTGACTGTACTGTACTCAACTATATGGCACTGAACTGTACTGAACTATGCTGTTCTGAACTTTACCACTGTACTGTACTGAACTATTCTACTGTACTGAACTATTCTACTGTAATGAACTATTCTACTGTACTGTACTGAACTATTCTACTGTACTGAGCTATTCTACTGTAATGAACTATTCTACTGTACTGTACTGAACTATTCTACTGTAATGAACTATTCTACTGTACTGAACTATTCTACTGTACTGAACTATTCTACTGTACTGTACTGAACTATTCTACTGTACTGAACTATTCTACTGTACTGTACTGAACTATTCTACTGTAATGAACTATTCTACTGTACTGTACTGAACTATTCTACTGTAATGAACTATTCTACTGTACTGTACTGAACTATTCTACTGTAATGAACTGTACTACTGTACTGTACTGAACTATTCTACTGTAATGAACTATTCTACTGTACTGTACTGAACTATTCTACTGTACTGTACTGAACTATTCTACTGTACTGTACTGAACTATTCTACTGTAATGAACTATTCTACTGTACTGTACTGAACTATTCTACTGTAATGAACTATTCTACTGTACTGTACTGAACTATTCTACTGTAATGAACTATTCTACTGTACTGAACTATTCTACTGTACTGTACTGAACTATTCTACTGTACTGAACTATTCTACTGTACTGTACTGAACTATTCTACTGTACTGTACTGAACTATTCTACTGTAATGAACTATTCTACTGTACTGTACTGAACTATTCTACTGTACTGAACTATTCTACTGTACTGTACTGAACTATTCTACTGTACTGAACTATTCTACTGTACTGTACTGAACTATTCTACTGTACTGTACTGAACTATTCTACTGTAATGAACTATTCTACTGTACTGTACTGAACTATTCTACTGTACTGAACTATTCTACTGTACTGTACTGAACTATTCTACTGTAATGAACTATTCTACTGTAATGAACTATTCTACTGTAATGAACTATTCTACTGTAATGAACTGTACTACTGTACTGTACTGAACTATTCTACTGTAATGAACTATTCTACTATACTGTACTGAACTATTCTACTGTAATGAACTATTCTACTATACTGAACTATTCTACTGTACTGAACTATTCTACTGTAATGAACTGTACTACTGTACTGTACTGAACTATTCTACTGTAATGAACTATTCTACTATACTGAACTATTCTACTGTACTGAACTATTCTACTGTACTGTACTGAACTATTCTACTGTACTGTACTGAACTATTCTACTGTACTGAACTATTCTACTGTAATGAACTATTCTACTGTACTGTACTGAACTATTCTACTGTAATGAACTATTCTACTGTACTGTACTGAACTATTCTACTGTATTAAACTACACTACTGTAGTGAACTGAACTATACTATTATACTGAACTATTCTACTGTACTGAACTATTCTACTGTACTGTACTGAACTATTCTACTGTACTGTACTGAACTATTCTACTGTACTGAACTATTCTACTGTATTAAACTACACTACTGTACTGTACTGAACTATTCTACTGTAATGAACTGTACTACTGTACTATACTGAACTATTCTACTGTAATGAACTATTCTACTGTACTGTACTGAACTATTCTACTGTATTAAACTACACTACTGTAGTGAACTGAACTATACTATTATACTGAACTATTCTACTGTACTGTACTGAACTATTCTACTGTAATGAACTATTCTACTATACTGTACTGAACTATTCTACTGTACTGTACTGAACTATTCTACTGTACTGAACTATTCTACTGTAATGAACTATTCTACTGTAGTGAACTGAACTATTCTACTGTACTGAACTATTCTACTGTACTGAACTATTCTACTGTACTGAACTATTCTACTGTACTGTACTGAACTATTCTACTGTACTGAACTATTCTACTGTACTGTACTGAACTATTCTACTGTACTGTACTGAACTATTCTACTGTAATGAACTATTCTACTGTACTGTACTGAACTATTCTACTGTACTGAACTATTCTACTGTACTGTACTGAACTATTCTACTGTAATGAACTATTCTACTGTAATGAACTATTCTACTGTAATGAACTGTACTACTGTACTGTACTGAACTATTCTACTGTAATGAACTATTCTACTATACTGTACTGAACTATTCTACTGTAATGAACTATTCTACTATACTGAACTATTCTACTGTACTGAACTATTCTACTGTAATGAACTGTACTACTGTACTGTACTGAACTATTCTACTGTAATGAACTATTCTACTATACTGAACTATTCTACTGTACTGAACTATTCTACTGTACTGAACTATTCTACTGTACTGTACTGAACTATTCTACTGTACTGTACTGAACTATTCTACTGTACTGAACTATTCTACTGTAATGAACTATTCTACTGTACTGTACTGAACTATTCTACTGTATTAAACTACACTACTGTAGTGAACTGAACTATACTATTATACTGAACTATTCTACTGTAATGAACTGTACTACTGTACTGTACTGAACTATTCTACTGTAATGAACTATTCTACTGTACTGTACTGAACTATTCTACTGTATTAAACTACACTACTGTAGTGAACTGAACTATACTATTATACTGAACTATTCTACTGTACTGTACTGAACTATTCTACTGTAATGAACTATTCTACTATACTGTACTGAACTATTCTACTGTACTGTACTGAACTATTCTACTGTACTGAACTATTCTACTGTAATGAACTATTCTACTGTAGTGAACTGAACTATGCTACTGTAATGAACTATTCTACTGTACTGTACTGAACTATTCTACTGTACTGAACTATTCTACTGTAATGAACTGTACTACTGTACTGTACTGAACTATTCTACTGTAATGAACTATTCTACTATACTGAACTATTCTACTGTACTGAACTATTCTACTGTACTGTACTGAACTATTCTACTGTACTGAATTATTCTACTGTACTGTACTGAACTATTCTACTGTAATGAACTATTCTACTGTACTGTACTGAACTATTCTACTGTATTAAACTACACTACTGTAGTGAACTGAACTATACTATTATACTGAACTATTCTACTGTACTGTAATGAACTATTCTACTGTACTGTACTGAACTATTCTACTGTACTGAACTATTCTACTGTAATGAACTGTACTACTGTACTGTACTGAACTATTCTACTGTAATGAACTATTCTACTATACTGAACTATTCTACTGTACTGAACTATTCTACTGTACTGAACTATTCTACTGTATTAAACTACACTACTGTAGTGAACTGAACTATACTATTATACTGAACTATTCTACTGTATTGAACTATACTACTGCAGTGAACTGAACTATACTATTGTAGTGCACTGTATTCTACTGTACTGAACTATACTACTGTTCTGAACTATACGGTACTCTACTGTATTGAACTCAGCCTTGTCTCAGGATGGTAAGTTGGTGGTTGAAGATATCCCTCAAGTGGTGTGGGGGCTGTGCTTTGGCAAAGTGGGTGGGGTTATATTCTTCCTGTTTGGCCCTGTCTGGGGGTGTCCTCGGATGGGGCCACAGTGTCTCCTGACCCCTCCTGTCTCAGCCTCCAGTATTTATGCTGCAGTAGTTTATGTGTCGGTGGGCTAGGGTCAGTTTGTTATATCTTGAGTACTTCTCCTGTCCTATTATGTGTCCTGTGTGAATTTAAGTGTGCTCTCTCTAATTCTCTCTTTCTTTCTCTCTCTCGGAGGACCTGAGCCCTAGGACTATGCCTCAGGACTACCTGACACGATGACTCCTTGCTGTCCCCAGTCCACCTGGCCGTGCTGCTGCTCCAGTTTCAACTGTTCTGCCTTATTATTATTGGACCCTGCAGGTCATTTATGAACATTTGAACATCTTGACCATGTTCTGTTATAATCTCCACCCGGCACAGCCAGAAGAGGACTGGCCACCCCACATAGCCTGGTTCCTCTCTAGGTTTCTTCCTAGGTTTTGGCCTTTCTAGGGAGTTTTTCCTAGCCACCGTGCTTCTACACCTGCATTGCTTGCTGTTTGGTGTTTTAGGCTGGGTTTCTGTACAGCACTTTGAGATATCAGCGGATGTACGAAGGGCTATATAAATAAATGTGATTTGATGATTTGATTTGATATTGAACTAAACTACTGTACTGTACTGAACTATACTACAGTAGTGAACTGAACTATACTGTTCTCTACTCTACTGTACTGAACTATACTATATTGTACTGTACTATACTGTACTCAAGATTCTTACAATTCATTGATCAACTGATCTGCTGGTCTTTTCCTTTTTGGTTGCTAGCAAGTATGTTTAAACACACTGGTGCATGTAATCTCCAGCCAGTAGCAGTTTAAGACATACAGTACTAACTTACAGCTGAGCCTTACGTCTGCCTGTTGGTTACAATTCACCCATTGGTTTTTAGGGTTTCAAGTTACAAATGATCGCTGCCTGCTTCCACCACCATGGATTGTTTGTGGAATTATCAGAGGAGCACTATCAAGCAGGTGTGCGTGCCTGCCCAGTAATTGGTTGCATTGAAAATACGGAGCCAGTGGGTTTGGTGACGAGTATGAAGCGAGGGCCAGCACACGAGAGCATACAGGTAGCAGTGGTGGGTAGTATATGGGGCTTTGGTGACAAAATGGATGACACTGTGATAGACTACATCCAATTTGCTGAGTAGAGTGTTGGAGGCATAATACATAATACACTTCAACATATCAGGCCATAACATCACAGAAACATTAAGTGATTTAAGACATTAGGAAAACACTGAGCTCGAGCTGTTTTGCAAGGAGGAATGGGAAAAGATTTCAGTCTCTCGATGTGCAAAACTGATAGAGACATACCCCAAGCGACTTACAGCTGTAATCGCAGCAAAAGGTGGCGCTACAAAGTATTGGGGCTGAATAATTTTGCACGCCCAATTTTTCAGTTTTTGATTTGTTAAAAAAGTTTGAAATATCCAATAAATGTCGTTCCACTTCATGATTGTGTCCCACTTGTTGTTGATTCTTCACAAAAAAATACAGTTTTATATCTTTATGTTTGAAGCCTGAAATGTGGCAAAAGGTCGCAAAGTTCAAGGGGGCCGAATACTTTCGCAAGGCACTGTATTTTGCCACTATGGCCTATTTTTTTGCCTTACCTCCCTAATCTCACTTCATTTGCACACACTGTACATAGATGTTTCTATTGTGTTATTGACTGTACGTTTGTTAATCCTATGTGTAACTCTGTGTTTGTCACACTGCTTTGCTTTATCTTGGCCAGGTTGCAGTTGTAATTGAGAACTGGCCTACCTGGTTAAATAAAGGTGAAATAAAAATAAATGATATTTAGAAATATTGGCTAAATGACCCGTTTGTTATTTAGAAACTCTAGCCTAAGTTTAAGCTGTATGTTAGGGTTG
>NC_034192.2:54549309-54609423 GCF_002021735.2 Oncorhynchus kisutch | reverse complement strand
AGAGACACAGAGAGAGAGACACAGAGAGAGAGATACACAGAGAGAGAGAGACACAGAGAGAGAGAGACACAGAGAGAGAGAGACACAGAGAGAGAGACACAGAGAGAGAGAGACACAGAGAGAGAGAGACACAGAGAGAGAGAGAGACACAGAGAGAGAGACACAGAGAGAGAGACACACAGAGAGAGAGACACAGAGAGAGAGAGACACAGAGAGAGAGAGAGAGACACAGAGAGAGAGAGAGAGAGAGACACACAGAGAGAGACACAGAGAGAGACACAGTGAGAGATAGACACAGAGAGAGAGAGATAGACACATAGAGAGATAGACACAGTGAGAGATAGACACAGAGAGAGATAGACACAGTGAGAGATAGACACAGAGAGAGAGAGATAGACACAGAGAGAGATAGACACAGAGAGAGAGATAGACAGAGAGAGAGATAGACACAGAGAGAGAGACACAGAGAGAGAGATAGACACATAGAGAGAGAGATAGACACATAGAGAGAGATAGACACACAGAGAGAGATAGACAGAGAGGGAGAGAGACAGAGAGAGAGAGATAGATACAGTGAGAGATAGACACAGAGAGAGATAGACACAGAGAGAGATAGACACAGAGAGAGAGAGAGACACAGAGAGATAGACACAGAGAGAGAGAGACACAGAGAGAGAGACACAGAGGGAAAGACAGAGAGAGAGAGAGACACAGAGGGAAAGACAGAGAGAGAGAGAGAGACACAGAGAGAGAGACACAGAGAGAGAGAGAGAGAGAGACACAGAGTGAGAGATAGACACAGAGAGAGAGATAGACACAGAGAGAGAGATAGACACATAGAGAGAGATAGACACACAGAGAGAGATAGACAGAGAGGGAGAGAGACACAGAGAGAGAGAGAGAGAGAGAGAGACACAGAGAGAGAGACACAGAGAGAGCGACACAGAGAGAGAGACACAGATAGAGAGAGACACAGAGAGAGAGAGAGACACAGAGAGAGAGACACAGAGAGAGGAGCACAGAGAGAGAGAGACACAGAGAGAGAGAGACACAGAGAGAGAGACACAGAGAGAGAGAGACACAGAAGAGAGCACAGAGAGAGAGACACAGAGAGAGAGAGACACAGAGAGAGAGAGACACAGAGGAGAGAGAGACACAGAGAGAGAGAGACACAGAGAGAGAGACACAGAGAGAGAGAGACACAGAGAGAGAGACACACAGAGAGAGAGAGACACAGAGAGAGAGAGACACAGAGAGAGAGACACAGAGAGAGAGACACACAGAGAGAGAGACACAGAGTGAGAGAGACACAGAGAGAGAGAGAGAGACACAGAGAGAGAGAGAGAGAGAGACACACAGAGAGAGACACAGAGAGAGAGACACAGTGAGAGATAGACACAGAGAGAGAGAGATAGACACAGAGAGAGATAGACACAGTGAGAGATAGACACAGAGAGAGATAGACACAGTGAGAGATAGACACAGAGAGAGAGAGAGATAGACACAGAGAGAGATAGACACAGAGAGAGAGAGACACAGAGAGAGAGATAGACAGAGAGAGAGATAGACACAGAGAGAGAGACACAGAGAGAGAGATAGACACATAGAGAGAGAGATAGACACAGAGAGGGAGAGAGACAGAGAGAGAGAGATAGATACAGTGAGAGATAGACACAGAGAGAGATAGACACAGAGAGAGATAGACACAGAGAGAGAGATAGACACAGAGAGATAGACACAGAGAGAGAGAGACACAGAGAGAGATAGACACAGAGGGAAAGACAGAGAGAGAGAGAGACACAGAGGGAAAGACAGAGAGAGAGAGAGACACAGAGAGAGAGACACAGAGAGAGAGAGAGAGAGAGACACAGAGAGAGAGATAGACACAGAGAGAGAGATAGACACAGAGAGAGAGATAGACACATAGAGAGAGATAGACACACAGAGAGAGATAGACAGAGAGGGAGAGAGACACAGAGAGAGAGATAGACACAGTGAGAGACAGACACAGAGAGAGATAGACACAGAGAGAGATAGACACAGAGAGAGAGATAGACACAGAGAGAGAGATAGACAGAGAGGGAGAGAGGGTCCGCTCACCAACCAAGACTTCACAAAATGGGACAAACACCAAATTGAGACTCTGCACGCAGAATTCTGCAAAAATATCCTCCGTGTACAACGTAGAACACCAAATAATGCATGCAGAGCAGAATTAGGCCGATACCCACTAATTATCCAAATCCAGAAAAGAGCCTTTAAATTCTACAACCACCTAAAAGGAAGCGATTCACAAACCTTCCATAACAAAGCCATCACCTACAGATAGATGAACCTGGAGAAGAGTCCCCTAAGCAAGCTGGTCCTGGGGCTCTGTTCACAAACACAAACACACCCTACAGAGCCCCAGGACAGCAGCACAATTAGACCCAACCAAATCAAGAGAAAACAAAAAGATAATTACTTAACACATTGGAAAGAATTAACAAAAAAACAGAGCAAACTAGAATGCTATTTGGCCCTACACAGAGAGTACACAGCGGCAAAATACCTGACCACTGTGACTGACCCAAAATTAAGGAAAGCTTTGACTATGTACAGACTCAGTGAGCATAGCCTTGCCATTGAGAAAGGCCGCCGTAGGCAGACATGGCTCTCAAGAGAAGACAGGCTATGTGCTCACTGCCCACAAAATGAGGTGGAAACTGAGCTGCACTTCCTAACCTCCTGCCCAATGTATGACCATATTAGAGAGACATATTTCCCTCAGATTACACAGATCCACAAAGAATTCGAAAACTCCACAGTTTTTCCACAGTGTGCCATCACAGCAGCAAGATTTGTGACCTGTTGCCACGAGAAAAGGGCAACCAGTGAAGAACAAACACCATTGTAAATACAACCCATATTTATGCTTATTTATTTTATCTTGTGTCCTTTAACCATTTGTACATTGCTAAAACACTGTATATATATATAATATGACATTTGTAATGTCTTTACTGTTTTGAAACTTCTGTATGTGTAATGTTTACTGTTAATTTTTGTTGTTTTTCACTTTATATATTAACTTTGTATGTTGTCTACCTCACTTGCTTTGGCAATGTTAACACATGTTTCCCATGCCAATAAAGCCCTTGAATTGAATTCAATTGAATTGATAGACACATAGAGAGAGATCGAAATTGAGACAGATATATAAACCTACTTCTCAGTATTGAGGGAGCGGTAGAGACAGACAGATATATAAACCTACTTCTCAGTATTGAGGGACAGGTAGAGACAGACAGATATATAAACCTACTTCTCAGTATTGAGGGACAGGTAGAGACAGACAGATATATAAACCTACTTCTCAGTATTGAGGGACAGGTAGAGACAGACAGATATATAAACCTACTTCTCAGTATTGAGGGACAGGTAGAGACAGACAGATATATAAACCTACTTCTCAGTATTGAGGGACAGGTAGAGACAGACAGATATATAAACCTACTTCTCAGTATTGAGGGAGAGCTAGAGACAGACAGATATATAAACCTACTTCTCAGTATTGAGGGACAGGTAGAGACAGACAGATATATAAACTTACTTCTCAGTATTGAGGGAGAGGTAGAGACAGACAGATATATAAACCTACTTCTCAGTATTGAGGGACAGGTAGAGGCTACTGAGGATCTCTAGATATTCTCCCTCTAGTCTCTTGTCCTTCAGGTCCCTGGACACAGACACACAGTGCTCATAGTAGAGGATACTCTGTCCATACAACAGCACGTCGGCATAGTGACGACTCAGGACTTTAGCCACCACCATCTGACCTAGAGAGAGAGACACACACAAGAGGACAGAGACACAAGAGGACAGAGACACAAGAGGACACAGGTAGGCACAAGAGGACATAGGACAGAGGACAGAGGACAGAGACACAAGAGGACAGAAGACAGAGGACAGAGACACAAGAGGACAGAGGACAGAAGACAGAGGACAGAAGACAGAGACACAAGAGGGCAGACACACAAGAGGACACAGGACAGACATAAGAGGACAGAGGATAGAAGACAGAGGACAGAAGACAGAGACACAGGAGGACAGAGAAACAAGAGGACAGAGGACAGAGACACCAGAGGACAGAGACACAAGATGACAGAGAAACGAGAGGACAGAGACACAAGAGGTCAGAGGTCAGAGACACAAGAGGACAGAGACACAAGATGACAGAGAAACGAGAGGACAGAGACACAAGAGGACAGAAGACAGAGACACAAGAGGACAGAGACACAAGAGGTCAGAGGACAGAGGCACAAGAGGACACAGGACACAAGAGGACAGAGACACCAGACAACAGAGACACAAGACAACAGAGGACAGACACAAGAGGACACAGACACCAGAGGACACAGACACCAGAGGACAGAGACATAAGAGGACAGACACACAAGAGGACAGAGACAGAAGAAGACAGAGGCAAACGTTCAGATAGTAGCTACTTTTGATTTACATGATCGTGATTAATTGTTTTCGTAGTTTTGTTTGAACTAGCGTTAAGGTTAGGTTTAGGTTTCGGGTTAGTTTTGACAGTGATATTTACTGGGTAGATTCCTGGCCTGGAGGGAGATGAGGAGGCCCATCTCATAACACAGCCTGGCATCCTGGCTCCTCCCCCTGTCCTTGTAGCTCCGCCCCAACCATAGGTAGGTCTGGACGTGTTCCTCGTCAACGGGACTCTCCCAGATCTCCAGGAACAACCACAGAGACCTGAGGGACATACAGTAGGAAACAGTCCCTCTCATTTAACAGGCTACAACCACAGAGACCTGAGGGCCATACAGTAGGAAACAGTCCCTCTCATCTAACAGGCTACAACCACAGAGACCTGAGGGCCATACAGTAGGAAACAGTCCCTCTCATCTAACAGGCTACAACCACAGAGACCTGAGGGACATACAGTAGGAAACAGTCCCTCTCATTTAACAGGCTACAACCACAGAGACCTGAGGGCCATACAGTAGGAAACAGTCCCTCTCATCTAACAGGCTACAACCACAGAGACCTGAGGGCCATACAGTAGGAAACAGTCCCTCTCATTTAGCAGGCTACAACCACAGAGACCTGAGGGCCATACAGTAGGAAACAGTCCCTCTCATTTAACAGGCTACAACCACAGAGACCTGAGGGCCATACAGTAGGAAACAGTCCCTCTCATTTAACAGGCTACAACCACAGAGACCTGAGGGCCATACAGTAGGAAACAGTCCCTCTCATTTAACAGGCTACAACCACAGAGACCTGAGGGCCATACAGTAGGAAACAGTCCCTCTCATTTAACAGGCTACAACCACAGAGACCTGAGGGCCATACAGTAGGAAACAGTCCCTCTCATCTAACAAGCTACAACCACAGAGACCTGAGGGCCATACAGTAGGAAACAGTCCCTCTCATTTAACAGGCTACAACCACAGAGACCTGAGGGCCATACAGTAGGAAACAGTCCCTCTCATCTAACAAGCTACAACCACAGAGACCTGAGGGCCATACAGTAGGAAACAGTCCCTCTCATTTAACAGGCTACAACCACAGAGACCTGAGGGCCATACAGTAGGAAACAGTCCCTCTCATTTAACAGGCTACAACCACAGAGACCTGAGGGCCATACAGTAGGAAACAGTCCCTCTCATCTAACAGGCTACAACCACAGAGACCTGAGGGACATACAGTAGGAAACAGTCCCTCTCATCTAACAGGCTACAACCACAGAGACCTGAGGGATATACAGTAGGAAACAGTCCCTCTCATTTAACAGGCTACAACCACAGAGACCTGAGGGCCATACAGTAGGAAACAGTCCCTCTCATCTAACAGGCTACAACCACAGAGACCTGAGGGCCATACAGTAGGAAACAGTCCCTCTCATTTAACAGGCTACAACCACAGAGACCTGAGGGCCATACAGTAGGAAACAGTCCCTCTCATTTAACAGGCTACAACCACAGAGACCTGAGGGCCATACAGTAGGAAACAGTCCCTCTCATCTAACAGGCTACAACCACAGAGACCTGAGGGACACACAGTAGGAAACAGTCCCTCTCATTTAACAGGCTACAACCACAGAGACCTGAGGGCCATACAGTAGGAAACAGTCCCTCTCATCTAACAGGCTACAACCACAGAGACCTGAGGGCCACACAGTAGGAAACAGTCCCTCTCATTTAACAGGCTACAACCGTGTAGAGATACAGACACTAACTCGACCAGGAAAGGATTCATATTATTACAAATGTAACAAGCACGCATGTACGCAGTCACCTACTGTATACACACACACACACACACGCACGCTGCACGCACGAGCACGCAAGCGCATGCACACGCACGCGCACACACACACACACCCTCCCTCCATGCTGACCTGAATAGGAATCGTTCTGCCAGTGTGGGTGCCCCCACGCCCAGTGCCAGGCAGCCCAGGTTGGCGAGGGCCAGGGCCTGGTTCCTCTGGTTGCCACTCTCCCTGGAGATGGTGAGGGCATGGTGGAGGTGGCTGCCGGCTTCGGGGATGCCACCCTGCTGCCGCAGACACAGAGCCAGCAGGTTGTGGATCACTCCCCTCTGGGTCGGGCTGTCGGTTCCCTGCAAGGTGAGAAAGGAGATAGAGGTTTGATTGATTCATTGATTACAAGATCTTTACAAGTCCTGTTAAAAACTACTGTAACTCGAGCAGGTGGTGATGATGATACTCATAATATTGTAGAGATATTGTTACCTGTAGAGACTGTAGTTACCAGAGAGACTGTAGTTACCAGAGAGACTGTAGTTACCAGAGAAACTGTAGTGACCTGTAGAGACTGTAGTTACCTGTAGAGACTGTAGTTACCTGAGAGACTGTAGTTACCAGAGAGACTGTAGTTACCAGAGAAACTGTAGTGACCTGTAGAGACTGTAGTTACCTGTAGAGACTGTAGTTACCTATAGAGACTGTAGTTACCTGAGAGACTGTAGTTACCAGAGAAACTGTAGTGACCTGTAGAGACTGTAGTTACCTGTAGAGACTGTAGTTACCTATAGAGACTGTAGTTACCTGAGAGACTGTAGTTACCTGTAGAGACAGTAGTTAACTGTAGAGACTGTAGTTACCTGTAGGGACTGTAGTTACCAGAGAGACTGTAGTTACCTGTATAGACTGTAGTTACCTGTAGAGACTGTAGTTACCAGAGAGACTGTAGTTACCAGAGAAACTGTAGTGACCTGTAGAGACTGTAGTTACCTGTAGAGCCTGTAGTTACCTGAGAGACTGTAGTTACCAGAGAGACTGTAGTTACCAGAGAAACTGTAGTGACCTGTAGAGACTGTAGTTACCTATAGAGACTGTAGTTACCTGAGAGACTGTAGTTACCAGAGAAACTGTAGTGACCTGTAGAGACTGTAGTTACCTGTAGAGACTGGAGTTACCTATAGAGACTGTAGTTACCTGAGAGACTGTAGTTACCTGTAGAGACAGTAGTTAACTGTAGAGACTGTAGTTACCTGAGAGACTGTAGTTACATGAGAGACTGTAGTTAATCTGTAGAGACTGTAGTTACCTTTAGAGACTGTAGTTACCTGAGACTGTAGTTACCTGTAGAGACTGTAGTTACCTGTAGAGACTGTAGTTACCTGTAGAGACGGTAGTTACCTGAGAGAACGCAGTTACCTGAGAGAGTGTAGTTACCTGTAGAGACGGTAGTTACCTGTAGGGACTGTAGTTACCTGTAGAGACTGTAGTTACCTGTAGAGACTGTAGTTACCTTTAGAGACTGTAGTTACCTGAGACTGTAGTTACCTGTAGAGACTGTAGTTACCTGTAGAGACTGTAGTTACTGTAGAGACTGTAGTTACCTGAGAGAATGCAGTTACCTGAGAGAGTGTAGTTACCTGTAGAGACTGTAGTTACCTGTAGGGACTGTAGTTACCTGTAGAGACTGTAGTTACCTGAGAGAATGTAGTTACCTGAGAGACTGTAGTTACCTGTAGAGACTGTAGTTACCTGTAGGGACTGTAGTTACCAGAGAGACTGTAGTTACCTGTATAGACTGTAGTTACCTGTAGAGACTGTAGTTACCTATATAGACTGTAGTTACCTGAGAGACTGTAGTTACCAGAGAAACTGTAGTGACCTGTAGAGACTGTAGTTACCTGTAGAGACTGTAGTTACCTATAGCGACTGTAGTTACCTGTAGAGACTGTAGTTACCTATAGAGACTGTAGTTACCTGAGAGACTGTAGTTACCTATAGAGACTATAGTTACCTGAGAGTCTGTAGTTACCTGTAGAGACAGTAGTTAACTGTAGAGACTGTAGTTACCTGAGAGACTGTAGTTACATGAGAGACTGTAGTTACCTGAGAGAATGCAGTTACCTGAGAGAGTGTAGTTACCTGTAGAGACTGTAGTTACCTGTAGGGACTGTAGTTACCTGTAGAGACTGTAGTTACCTGAGAGACTGGAGTTACCTGTAGAGACTGTAGTTACCTGTAGGGACTGTAGTTACCAGAGAGACTGTAGTTACCTGTATAGACTGTAGTTACCTGTAGAGACTGTAGTTACCAGAGAGACGGTAGTTACCTGTAGAGACAGTAGTTACCTGTAGAGACTGTAGTTACCAGAGAGACTGTAGTTACCTGTAGAGACTGTAGTTACCTGTAGAGACAGTAGTTACCTGTGGAGACAGTAGTTACCTGTAGAGACTGTAGTTACCAGAGAGACTGTAGTTACCTGTAGAGACAGTAGTTACCTGTAGAGACTGTAGTTCCCTGTAGGGACTGTAGTTACCAGAGAGACTGTAGTTACCTGTAGAGACTGTAGTTACCAGAGAGACTGTAGTGACCTGTAGAGACAGTAGTTACCTCTAGAGACTGTAATAGTGGCTGCAAGGTGTTCTGTGCCCTCTCAGGCTGTCCCGTCAGGACTAACAGCCATCCCAGCAGTACTGACGCCTCAAACCCCTCCTCCTCGTTAATACCGCCCCCAGTCTGTACAGCCTGCTGGGCACAGGGCAGGGCCTTCTCCAGGGCCCCGTGTTGCTGGTAAACACAGGCCAGGCCCAGACATAGGTCTCTCTGGGTCTTAAGGTCGTCACCCCGCTCCGCAATTGCCAAAGCCTGCTGCAGGTACACCACGATCTGGGCTGGGAGAAGAGACGTCCCTTCTTTCCATCGCGGGTTCAGACGTACCTATGAAACATTTACATGTAAAACATTTGAAGAATTAAAACTCAGCAAAAAAGACACGTCTTCTCACTGTCAACTGCGTTTATTTTCAGCAAACTAAATGTGTAAATATTTGAATGAACATAACAAGATTCAACAACTGAGACATAAACTGAACAAGTTCCACAGATATGTGACTAACAGAAATTGAATAATGTGTCCCTGAACAAAGGGGGGGTTCAAAATCAAAAGTAACAGTCAGTATCTGGTGTGGCCACCAGCTGCATTAAGTACCGCCGTGCATCTCCTCCTCATGCACTGCACCATATTTGCCAGTTCTTTCTGTGAGATGTTACCCAACTCTTCCACCAAGGCACCTGCAAGTTCCCGGACATTTCTGGGGAGAATGGCCCTAGCCCTCACCCTCCGATCCAACATGTCCCAGACGTGCTCAATGGGATTTGAGATTCGGGCTGTTCGCTGGCCATGGCAGAACACTGACATTCCTGTCTTGTTGCAGGAAATCACGCACAGAACGAGCAGTATGGCTGGTAGCATTGTCATGCTGGAGGGTCATGTCAGGATGAGCCTGCAGGAAGGATACCACATGAGGGAAGAGGATGTCGTCCCTGTAACGCACAGCGTTGAGATTGTCTGCAATGACAACGAGCTCAGTCTGATGATGCTGTGACACCCCGCTCCAGACAATGACAGACCCTCCACCTCCAAGTCGATCCCGCTCCAAAGTACAGGCCTCGGTGTAACGCTCATTCCTTTGACGATAAACGCGAATTCGACCATCACCCCTAGTGAGACAAAACAGCGACTCGTCAGTGAAGAGCCCTTTTTGTCAGTCCTGTCTGATCCAGCGAAGGTGGGTTTGTGCCCATAGGCAACGTTGTTGACAGGGATGTCTGGTGAGGATCTGCCTTACAACAGGCCTACAAGCCCTCAGTCCAGTCTCTCTCAACCTATTGTGGACAGTCTAAGCACTGATGGAGGGATTGCGTGTTCCAGTCCCACAGGTGTGATGTTTGGATGTACCGATCCTGTGCAGGTGTTGTTACACATAGTCTGCCACTGCGAAGATGATCAGCTGTCCATCCTGTCTCCCTGTAGCGCTGTCTTAGTGTCTCACAGTACAGACACAGCACAGACATTGCAATTTATTGCCCTGGCCACATCTGCAGTCCTCATGCCTCCTTGCAGCATGCCTAAGGCACGTTCACGCAGATGAGAAGGGACCCTGGGCATCTTTCTTTCTGTGTTTTTCAGAGTCAGTAGGAAGGCCTCTTCAGTGTAAGCTGTTAGTGTCTTAACAACCATTCCACAGGTGCTTGTTCATTCATTGTTAATGGTTCATTGAACAAGCATGGGAAACTGTGTTTAAACCCTTTACAATCAAGATCTGTGAAGTGATTTGGATTTTTATGAATTATCTTTGACAGACAGGGTCCAGTCTGATGTATACTGTGTAGTAATATTTCATTTGTTTTTGAAACATTAGAAAGTGATTGCTTAACAAACAAACCATAGCTTACCGAGTTCCTGCTGAACAGTTCTATCCTGTGGAAGGCGTCCTGTAGTGAGTGATCCTGTCCAGTGTCCAGGCTGAGGGATGCCAGGGCCAGGTAGGGCATGTATTTACGGTGGTAGAGCCGGGACAGGAGCCAGTTGAGGTCCAGGGGGGCGATGGGGCGCCCCTCCTCAGCAGACAGGGTAACAGTGAGGAACTGGAGACGCTCTGCGAAGGGCAGGGCATCATCTATCTTTCTATAATAATAATTGTAATAATAAGGATTACATACTTGATTTATAACAAACTTTTAATTATACAACAATCACATAAAAGTGATACAGTGTGTGTATTAAAAATATATAAAAACAAGGTACATAGGTTGTGTCCAAAATAGCATCCTTATTCCCTATATAGTGCATTACCTTTGACCAGAGCACTATGGGACCTGGTGAAAAGTATTACACTATATAGGGAATTGGATGCCATTTGGGAGCATTGACAACACAGACAACACCAACCTAAGGAGCAGGAAGAGGCTGGCGGTGAGATAGCAGGCCCGTGCCTCCAGGTGTTTGTTCCCTTCCACCACAGACCTCCGCAGCACCAGCTTCAGCAGCTCAAACTCATCCAGGGAAGTGAAGGTGTGGCTGGGGAGACAGAGGAGCAGAGCACTGGCCTTCTCCAGGGCCGGGGGCAGCTTGTCGGCCATCTTCTGTTTGAGGTAGATGGCTGTGAGGTTGGTGTAGAGGGCGATGAGGAGAGGGAGGTCAGAGAAACCGTCGACAGAGACTCCAAGGGCTTCCTCGTAATACACACGGGCCTGGGACAGAGGGGTGAGAAAAGGACATTGAAGTACATTAAAGAGCACACTCATGTTATGCATGTGTGTTTGTGTGTGTGAGTGCATGCATAAATGTATGTGTTTGTACATGTGTGTTTGTACATGTGTGTGTGTGTGTGTGTGTGTGTGTGTGTGTGTGTATGTGTGTGTGTGTGTGTGTGTGTGTGTGTGTGTGTGTGTGTGTGTGTGTGTGTGTGTGTGTGTGTGTGTGTATGTGTGTGTGTGTGTGTGTGTCTGCTGTGTCCATGTATGCGTACTCTAGTGTTCCTCCCTTCTGCCCTACCTGGGAGTACTTGAGCTTCTTGGCGCAGAGCCTCCCCAGTAGGAAGCATGCCCGTCGGTGTGCCCAGGCCATGCCCATTCTCTTGGCCCCCTCCCTGACAATCTCCAGGTGGCCCAGTAACTCCTCCTCACTCTGCCCTGAGAACGTCAGCCACAGGAATGAGTGGTGGAGGTCATACAGGGGCAGGAAGTCCTCCTGGAGGAGAGGAGAGGAGAGGAGAGGAGAGGAGAGGAGAGGAGAGGAGAGGAGAGGAGAGGAGAGGAGAGGAGAGGAGAGGAGAGGAGAGGAGAGGAGAGGAGAGGAGAGGAGAGGAGAGGAGAGGAGAGGAGAGGAGAGGAGAGGAGAGGAGAGGAGAGGAGAGGAGAGGAGAGGAGAGGAGAGGAGAACACAAGTGAATTATATGAACCAGACATGTCTAAATCCTTTTGATTTCTAAACAGTGAACCTGTGACCTCTCACCTGAAAGTGATGCATGTTGAGCAGGGTCAAGGTGGGGTCACAGACCTCCGACTCCTCCCCCTCCTCCAGGAAAAGGGGTGGGTCATCCTGGAACTCGTTCATCTCTCTGAAGGTGTCGTCCAGACTGAAGGACAGCAACTCCCCGTCACCGCCACGCCCTACAGCATTCTGGGGTGCGTAGGAGAAGTGGTATGGGAGTGTAGCGTCACTCTTCTCTGAGATGATGGACTGCCGGCTACTGGTGGGGGGCTTATGCTCTGAGAGAGAAAAATATGAACACTGAGTGAAAGGTTTTAGATACACTGCATATGAAACTCAATGTAATGTACATTGTTCAAGTAAACTGCATTAGAAATGTGGCTATGAAACATCCTTGGCTGTCAAAGTCAATTGTACTAGCAGTTCAGCTTGGTGCAGCTATGTGTATACTGCTTTCTCAACAAAATAATACAATATTCTCTCCCTTGTAAAATGTCATATATGCAAAAAGGTAAACATTATTAGTTTCCTTCTCTCCTCCTAAACAGGGAAGAAAAGAGTTTGACTGAGACAGAAGGATATAAGCAATAAGACATGAGGGAGTTTGGTATACGTTCCTCTGGACATAGCCCTTAGCCGTGGTATTTTGGCCATATACCACAAACCCCTGAGGTGCCTAATTGCTATTATAAACTGGCTACCACAATAATTAGAGCACTAAAAATACATGTTTTGTCACACCCGTGGTGTACGGTCTGATATACCACAGCTGTCAACCAATCAGCATTCAGGGCTGGAACCGCACAGTTTATAATGGCCTCTAAACAGTACTCTACCATTCAGCTGTCGTTGTATTAAGAATCTGATAAACAACGTATGAACTTTTAATAAACATAATATTACCTTGTTGTTTAGATAACGTATTACTAACCTTGTTCAGGTTGGTTTCTGATGTACGTAAAATCAGACTGATCCAGTCTGTCTGTGGGAAGAACACATGCATATATTTAACTGCCTTTTCACAAGTTTACATACATACAAACACAGTGGTTCTCTACCTACAGTAGTCTGACAGTGCTCAGTATAACACAGTGGTTCCCTACCTACAGTAGTCTGACAGTACTCAGTATAACACAGTGGTTCTCTACCTACAGTAGTCTGACAGTACTCAGTATAACACAGTGGTTCCCTACCTACAGTAGTCTGACAGTACTCAGTATAACACCGTGGTTCTCTACCTACAGTAGTCTGACAGTACTCAGTATAACACCGTGGTTCTCTACCTACAGTAGTCTGACAGTACTCAGTATAACAACGTGGTTCCCTACCTACAGTAGTCTGACAGTACTCAGTATAACACCGTGGTTCTCTACCTACAGTAGTCTGACAGTACTCAGTATAACACCATGGTTCCCTACCTACAGTAGTCTGACAGTACTCAGTATAACACCGTGGTTCTCTACCTACAGTAGTCTGACAGTACTCAGTATAACACAGTGGTTCTCTACCTACAGTAGTCTGACAGTACTCAGTAAAACACAGTGGTTCTCTACCTACAGTAGTCGGACAGTACTCAGTAAAACACAGTGGTTCTCTACCTACAGTAGTCTGACAGTACTCAGTATAACACAGCGGTTCCCTACCTACAGTAGTCTGACAGTACTCAGTATAACACAGTGGTTCTCTACCTACAGTAGTCTGACAGTACTCAGTAAAACACAGTGGTTCTCTACCTACAGTAGTCTGACAGTACTCAGTATAACACAGTGGTTCTCTACCTACAGTAGTCTGACAGTACTCAGTATAACACAGTGGTTCTCTACCTACAGTAGTCTGACAGTACTCAGTATAACACAGTGGTTCTCTACCTACAGTAGTCTGACAGTACTCAGTATAACACAGTGGTTCCCTACCTACAGTAGTCTGACAGTACTCAGTATAACAAAGTGGTTCCCTACCTACAGTAGTCTGACAGTACTCAGTAAAACACCGTGGTTCTCTACCTACAGTAGTCTGACAGTACTCAGTATAACACAGTGGTTCCCTACCTACAGTAGTCTGACAGTACTCAGTAAAACACAGTGGTTCTCTACCTACAGTAGTCTGACAGTACTCAGTATAACACAGTGGTTCTCTACCTACAGTAGTCTGACAGTACTCAGTAAAACACTGTGGTTCCCTACCTACAGTAGTCTGACAGAACTCATTAATTCCCTATACTGTATAGACTGAGTGATCCTCCCCCTACCTAGTTTGTAGACAGTACTGATGTCAGAGGAGAAGAGTCTCTCTAGGAGGTCACTGTCTCTGGGCTCAGTACTACAGGGGTTAACCTGGGACAGAGACGCACGTTCCTCCTCAGTCAGAAACACAAGTTGTCCATCTCTGAGAGGGAGGAAGAGAGAGCGAGAGAGTAGAGAGAGGGCAGAGAGAGGGAGGGGGAGAGACAAAGGAAGCATTATCACCCACATGACTCTGCTCTCAACCACCCCTCCATCGCTCCATCCCTCCATCTCTTTACACCTCCATCCATCCCTCCATCCCTCCATCTCTTTACACCTCCATCCCTCCATCCCTCCATCTCTTTACACCTCCATCCCTCTATCCCTCAATCTCTTTACACCTCCATCCCTCCATCCCTCCATCTCTTTACACCTCCATCCCTCCATCCCTCCATCTCTTTACACATCCATCCCTCCATCTCTTTACACCTCCATCCCTCCATCTCTTTACACCTCCATCCCTCCATCTCTTTACACCTCCATCCCTCCATCCCTCCATCGCAGCCCATCTCTTTATACCTCCATCCCTCCATCTCTTTACACCTCCATCCCTCCATCTCTTTACACCTCCATCCCTCCATCTCTTTACACATCCATCCCTCCATCTCTTTACACCTCCATCCCTCCATCCCTCCATCGCAGCCCATCTCTTTACACCTCCATCCCAGCAATCTCTTTACACCTCCAACCCTCCATCCCTCCATCGCAGCCCATCTCTTTACACCTCCATCCCTCCATCCCTCCATCCCTCCATCTCTTTACACCTCCATCCCTCCATCGCAGCCCATCTCTTTACACCTCCATCCCTCTATCCCTCCATCCCTCCATCCCTCCATCCCTCCATCACAGCCCATCTCTTTACACCTCCATCCCTCTATCCCTCCATCCCTCTATCCAACCATCCCTCCATCCCTCCATCGCAGCCCATCTCTTTACACCTCCATCCCTCCATCCCTCCATCGCAGCCCATCTCTTTACACCTCCATCCCTCCATCCCTCCATCCCTCCATCCCTCCATCGCAGCCCATCTCTTTACACCTCCATCCCTCCATCCCTCCATCTCTTTACACCTCCATCCCTCCATCCCTCCATCGCAGCCCATCTCTTTACACCTCCATCCCAGCAATCTCTTTACACCTCCAACCCTCCATCCCTCCATCGCAGCCCATCTCTTTACACCTCCATCCCTCCATCCCTCCATCGCAGCCCATCTCTTTACACCTCCATCCCTCCATCCCTCCATCCCTCCATCCCTCCATCGCAGCCCATCTCTTTACACCTCCATCCCTCTATCCCTCCATCCCTCCATCCCTCCATCCCTCCATCGCAGCCCATCTCTTTACACCTCCATCCCTCTATCCCTCCATCCCTCCATCCCTCCATCGCAGCCCATCTCTTTACACCTCCATCCCTCTATCCCTCCATCCCTCCATCCCTCCATCCCTCCATCCCTCCATCCCTCCATCTCTTTACACCTCCATGTCTCCATCCCTCCATCGCAGCCCATCTCTTTACACCTCCATCCCTCCATCCCTCCATCCCTCCATCCCTCCATTGCAGCCCATCTCTTTACACCTCCATCCCTCTATCCCTCCATCCCTCCATCCCTCCATTGCAGCCCATCTCTTTACACCTCCATCCCTCCATCCCTCCATCCCTCCATCCCTCCATCTCTTTACACCTCCATGTCTCCATCCCTCCATCGCAGCCCATCTCTTTACACCTCCATCCCTCCATCCCTCCATCCCTCCATCCCTCCATTGCAGCCCATCTCTTTACACCTCCATCCCTCTATCCCTCCATCCCTCCATCCCTCCATCGCAGCCCATCTCTTTACACCTCTATCCCTCCATCCCTCCATCCCTCGATCTCTTTACACCTCCATCCCTCCATCTCTTTACACCTCCATCCCTCCATCCCTCCACCTGAAGCCTCTACTATTGACAACAGATAAACAGATAGACCATGTAAATGTGAACAGAAAACATGACACATTGTCTGTGGTCCTAACTGTTCCTAGAAGACTGAGAAGAGTTGATGGGTGAATAAAAACATGTTTTGAAAGAAAATACAAATTGAGGTAATTAGATTGTGCACAAAGAACTTGTGAGCACATTATTGTGGAACAAACTCCTATTTGTGTTCACAATAACTGTTCACAACAAAGTCAGTATAAGTGAATAATAATTATAGCCCTCACAGTGGTTTGGTATTGTAATGATGTAATGATGTTATGTATAGCCCTCACAGTGGTTTGGTATTGTAATGATGTAATGATGTTATGTATAGTCCTCACAGTGGTTTGGTATTGTAATGATGGATGTTATGTATAGCCCTCACAGTGGTTTGGTATTGTAATGATGTAATGATGTTATGTATAGCCCTCACAGTGGTTTGGTATTGTAATGATGTAATGATGTTATGTATAGTCCTCACAGTGGTTTGGTATTGTAATGATGTTATGTATAGATAGCCCTCACAGTGGTTTGGTATTGTAATGATGTAATGATGTTATGTATAGCCCTCACAGTGGTTTGGTATTGTAATGATGTAATGATGTTATGTATAGTCCTCACAGTGGTTTGGTATTGTAATGATGGATGTTATGTATAGCCCTCACAGTGGTTTGGTATTGTAATGATGTAATGATGTTATGTATAGCCCTCACAGTGGTTTGGTATTGTAATGATGTAATGATGTTATGTATAGTCCTCACAGTGGTTTGGTATTGTAATGATGTTATGTATAGATAGCCCTCACAGTGGTTTGGTATTGTAATGATGTAATGATGTTATGTATAGCCCTCACAGTGGTTTGGTATTGTAATGATGTAATGATGTTATGTATAGTCCTCACAGTGGTTTGGTATTGTAATGATGTAATAATGTTATGTATAGTCCTCACAGTGGTTTGGTATTGTAATGATGTTATGATGTTATGTATAGTCCTCACAGTGGTTTGGTATTGTAATGATGTAATGATGTTATGTATAGGCCTCACAGTGGTTTGGTATTGTAATGATGTTATGATGTTATGTACAGCTCTTACAGTGCCATCAAACCTCTGAAACGTATCCAGAACGCTGCAGCCCGCCTGGTTTTCAACCTTCCCAAGTTCTCCCATGTCACCCCACTCCTCCTCACACTCCACTGGCTTCCTGTCGAAGCTCGTATCCACTACATGACCGTGGTTCTTACCTACAGAACAGCAAGAGGAACTGCCCCTCACAACCTTCAGGCTATGCTCAAACCCTACACCCCAACCCGAGCTCTCCCTTCTGGTCTCTTGGAGAGCAGAGTCCCTGTCCATCTTCTGAAAGCACCTGAAACCCTACCTCTTCAAAGAGTACCCCCCCCCCCCCCCCTCTTTAGATAAGATAGTCTGCTAAATGGCTCAAATGTAAAAATGTAAATGTACTGGTCTTACAGTGGTTTGGCGTTGAGTGGCTTCACGTGAGCCTTGTGTACGAAGCCTGTGTTTCCTGTAGAGCAGTGTGTTCCTATGAACAGGTCCAGACCTCGGAGTAGCATTCCCTGTATCTCAATCAGGTCACCTCGACTCAGCTGGAGCTCATCACATCCTACTGGGTTATGGTCCACTACAGCCTCACAGGAACCAGTTACTGCAGGGAGAAGGGAGAGGAGAAGGGGTTGGAGGAAATGCCTAGTATTTATACTGAGCACTAGCCATGGCATGAGGCAATGCCTACCTTCTCGTAGGTAGAAGGTTCCTGCTCTCAACTGTAGGATGGTTAAACTGTCCTCTATCTGAAGGCTAAGTGTTAGGGTTAAAACCTCACCTGTAGGGTGGTCAAACTGTCCTCTCTCTGAAGGCTTAGTGTTAGAGGTAAGACCTCACCTGTAGGGTAGTCAAACTGTCCTCTCTCTGAAGGCGTAGGGTTAAGACCTCGTCTATAGGGTAGTCAAACTGTCCTCTCTCTGAAGGCTTAGGGTTAGGACCTCACCTACAGGGTAGTTAAACTGTACTCTCTCTGAAGGCTTAGGGTTAAGACCTCACCTATAGGGTAGTCAAACTGTCCTCTATCTGAAGGCTTAGTGTTAGTGTTAGGACCTCATCTATAGGGTAGTCAAACTGTCCTCTCTCTGAAGGCTTAGTGTTAGTGTTAGGACCTCATCTATAGGGTAGTCAAACTGTCCTCTATCTGAAGGCATAGTGTTAGGGTTAAGACCTCACCTGTAGGGTAGTCAAACTGTCCTCTATCTGAAGGCTTAGTGTTAGAGGTAAGACCTAATCTATAGGGTAGTCAAACTGTCCTCTCTCTGAAGGCTTAGGGTTAAGACCTCATCTATAGGGTAGTCAAACTGTCCTCTCTCTGAAGGCTTAGGGTTAGGACCTCATTTATAGGGTAGTCAAACTGTCCTCTCTCTGAAGGCTTAGGGTTAAGACCTCATCTATAGGGTAGTCAAACTGTCCTCTCTCTGAAGACTTAGGGTTAGGACCTCATCTATAGGGTAGTCAAACTGTCCTCTCTCTGAAGGCTTAGGGTTAGGACCTCATCTATTGGGTAGGCAAACTGTCCTCTATCTGAAGGCTTAGTGTTAGGGTTAAGACCTCACCTGTAGGGTAGTCAAACTGTCCTCTCTCTGAAGGCTTAGGGTTAGGACCTCATCTATAGGGTAGTCAAACTGTCCTCTCTCTGAAGGCTTAGTGTTAGGGTTAAGACCTCACCTATAGGGTAGTCAAACTGTCCTCTCTCTGAAGGCTTAGGGTTAAGACCTCACCTATAGCGTAGTCAAACTGTCCTCTCTCCGACAGCTTAGAATTATAGTGTTAGGGTTAAGACCTCACCTGTAGGGTAGTCAAACTGTCCTCTATCTGAAGGCATAGTGTTAGGGTTAAGACCTCACCTGTAGGGTAGTCAAACTGTCCTCTATCTGAAGGCTTAGTGTTAGAGGTAAGACCTAATCTATAGGGTAGTCAAACTGTCCTCTCTCTGAAGGCTTAGGGTTAGGACCTCATTTATAGGGTAGTCAAACTGTCCTCTCTCTGAAGGCTTAGTGTTAGAGGTAAGACCTAATCTATAGGGTAGTCAAACTGTCCTCTCTCTGAAGACTTAGGGTTAGGACCTCATCTATAGGGTAGTCAAACTGTCCTCTCTCTGAAGGCTTAGGGTTAGGACCTCATCTATAGGGTAGTCAAACTGTCCTCTCTCTGCAGGCTTAATGTTAGGGTTAAGACCTCACCTGTAGGGTAGTCAAACTGTCCTCTATCTGAAGGCATAGTGTTAGGGTTAAGACCTCACCTGTAGGGTAGTCAAACTGTCCTCTATCTGAAGGCTTAGTGTTAGAGGTAAGACCTAATCTATAGGGTAGTCAAACTGTCCTCTCTCTGAAGGCTTAGGGTTAGGACCTCATTTATAGGGTAGTCAAACTGTCCTCTCTCTGAAGGCTTAGTGTTAGAGGTAAGACCTAATCTATAGGGTAGTCAAACTGTCCTCTCTCTGAAGACTTAGGGTTAGGACCTCATCTATAGGGTAGTCAAACTGTCCTCTCTCTGAAGGCTTAGGGTTAGGACCTCATCTATAGGGTAGTCAAACTGTCCTCTCTCTGCAGGCTTAATGTTAGGGTTAAGACCTCACCTGTAGGGTAGTCAAACTGTCCTCTCTCTGAAGACTTAGTGTTAGGGTTAAGACCTCACCTATAGGGTAGTCAAACTGTCCTCTCTCTGAAGGCTTAGGGTTAAGACCTCACCTATAGCGTAGTCAAACTGTCCTCTCTCCGACAGCTTAGAATTATGACCTCACCTGTAGGGTAGTCAAACTGTCCTCTATCTGAAGGCTTAGATTTAGGGCCTAACCTATAGGGTGGTCAAACTGTCCTCTCTCTGATGGGGAGCATCCGGCACAGCCAGGGTACTTCCTCAGGAACCACCTACACAAACAGGAAACACATTAGCTTGGCACAAAATGCTGCCATATTTCCCTACAAAATAAGAGGTGAGAGGAAATGCAGGGATAGAGGTTGATATTCTATAGTGTGATTGAGTAGGTCACTGTGTCATATTATAAGGTGTACATACAGCATATGATGGTAGAAGGGGTATGGGTTAGGGGGTAGAGACTAGATAACTCACTGGTAGAAGGGGTATGGGTTAGGGGGTAGATACTAGTCAACTCACTGGTAGAAGGGGTATGGGTTAGGGGGTAGAGACTAGGTAACTCACTGGTAGTAGCGGGGATGAGTTAGGGGGTAGAGACTAGATAACTCATTGGTAGAAGGGGTATGGGTTAGGGGGTAGAGACTAGATAACTCACTGGTAGAAGGGGTATGGGTTAGGGGGTAGAGACTAGGTAACTCACTGGTAGAAGGGGTATGAGTTAGGGGGTAAAGACTAGGTAACTCACTGGTAGAAACGGTATGGGTTAGGGGGTAGAGACTAGATAACTCACTGGTAGAAGGGGTATGGGTTAGGGGGTAGAGACTAGATAACTCACTGGTAGAAGGGGTATGGGTTAGGGGGTAGAGACTAGGTAACTCACTGGTAGAAACGGTATGGGTTAGGGGGTAGAGACTAGATAACTCACTGGTAGAAGGGGTATGGGTTAGGGAGTAGAGACTAGGTAACTCACTGGTAGAAGGGGTATGGGTTAGGGGGTAGAGACTAGGTAACTCACTGGTAGAAGGGGTATGGCTTAGGGGGTAGAGACTAGGTAACTCACTGGAAGAAGGGGTATGGCAGCGGTTGCATGTTGTTGACAGGCACTAGTCCGTGTTTTCCAGTGGAGAGAAGGGTGCCCTCCCAGTGACTGTCCTGCCCCGTGTCTCTAACCATCAGCAAGTCATTACATCTGAAACACAGCTCCTCCTCCTCATCACTGTGCTCGCCACTGCTCACCAGCGCCTTGGCAAAGAACGACCCTGGGGGAGAGAGAGATAACTACAGTTGAATGACACGCAGAGGACAACAGACACACACAAACACACACTCACACCGGGGGATGCAGAGAACAACAGACACACACAAACACACACTCACACCGGGGGATGCAGAGAACAACAGACACACACAAACACACACTCACACCGGGGGATGCAGAGAACAACAGACACACACAAACACACACTCACACCGGGGGATGCAAATTTCTGTAAAGAATGAACATTTGACTGAACTGAATCTCTGTCCTCCTTCACATAATCCATTAAAAATCCATTCTCAACACAGGCACTTCTTCATTTCACTGGCTATTGACTCCTCTCAGGCGTTAGGGAGAAGAGTACTTCCTTGTAAAACATGATGCCTACTCAGACAGTGGACAATGTAAATGCATTGTAGTGCAATAGCTCTCTAAAATTACATTACGTTAAACATTCATCTCTGGACATTTCAGAACATGGAGTCAGTTTAGGTTTAGTTGCATTTCATTTCTAGGTATTTGGAACAACATGTTTTGAAGTGGAACAACTTTGTTGATTCTGTTCTGCTGTGAGGAGAGTGTGATATAAACTGCTGTTGATGATGAGGGTCAAGAAAGTAGAGAATACAAGCTGTCCATAAGGAGTTCGTAGAGGTCTTCATAACTTGTCCATTAGTCATTTGTAAACTGTTCATAAGATGTCTATAAAGAGTTCATATGATGTTAAAATGGCCTTCATAACCTGTCACAAGGAGTTCATAAGGTAACCATCCCTACCCTTCTGCAGCAGCAGTCCCAGGTAGTGTGGCCAGGTGCTGTTCTTAATATGGTCATAAGGTGTTCATAAAGAGTTCATAAGATGTTCATAAGGTGTTCATAAAGAGTTCATAAGGTGTTCATAAGGTGTTTGTTCACCCTCCTGCAGCAGCAGTCCCAGGTAGAGTGTTGCCAGGTGTTCCTCGTCTACAGTCACAGTGATCTCCAGGTCCCTCAGCAGCTCAGTGTCCAGCCAGAATGACTGGTCACACAGGAAATTCTCCAGGCACCGCGCCACATAGCCTGGACATACAGAGACATATGTTCATAACATGTCATAAGGTGTTTATAACATGGCACATGGTGTCCGTCAGGTTCACCGAGCCCCATAGCCTGGACACACAACAAAGTAAGAGGAAGTTGTCCCTACATCCTGATGTAAGGTCTGGTTCTTCCAGGCTGATGATTTAGGTTAGGATTGGGTGAGGGGAATCTGATCCTGGTTCTTCCAGGCTGATGGTTTAGGTTAGGATTGGGTGAGGGGATGCTGATCCTGGTTCTGCGCCTATTTGCAACTTCTAACCAGACTGGATGTAATAATCAGCCATCAGACTGTTAATGAGAGTTTCATCCAGGTCAGGTAGACTAGGATAGTACCGCATACCTAGAGCCAGGTAGGTAGAGAACTTCCACATCTCCTCCACAGTCTTGAAGGTGATGACAAAGCTGTCCTTCTCAGCGTGGACAGACAGCAGACGGGCAGACAGGTCCTGTAGGGAGGCAGAAGAACCATAGACATTGTTGAAGAAACAGCGAGGATGCAGAGAAGGTCACCTTTATCCTCTACCGACCACTAGCATCAACATCAGGGAGAAGCAACTTTTCGCAGGACAACGGTTGCAACCCCACCACTGGTCTAGGCAGGGTCATCTGTTTTGGCATGCCTTGACCTCTAACCTCTAACCCCTGACCTATGACTTGTGACTAACCTTGAAGAGCTGGATGACATCCTGACTGTTGCTCTCGACGACCCTGAGTCTGGTACGGAGCGCCTCCTGTAGTTCAGTGTCAGGTATTACACCCGAGCGCCGCCGACCGCTGAACACCAGCACCACGTCTACACAAAAAAGCACGCACACAAGCACAGGTACACACTGTCACTCTCGAGATCACCGGTGGGAGTATTGACTGATACTGTGATATTGTAATGCAGACATCAACATGCAGAGTTAAAACTTTTAGGAGTAACTTTTCCGAGTGTGTTACAGAGCCATGCTCAGAAAGTGTATTGTAGAGTCATGCTCGGTGAGTGTATTATAGTCATGCTCAGTGAGTGTATTGTAGAGCTAGGCTCAGTGAGTGCATTATAGAGCCATGCCCAGAAAGTGTATTGTAGTGTCATGCTCAGAAAGTGTATTGTAGAGTCATGCTCAGTGAGTATATTATAGTCATGCTCAGTGAGTGTATTGTAGAGTCATGCTCAGTGAGTGTATTATAGTCATGCTCAGTGAGTGTATTAGAGTCATGCTCAGTGAGTGTATTATAGTCATGCTCAGTGAGTGTATTATAGTCATGCTCAGTGAGTGTATTATAGTCATGCTCAGTGAGTGTATTATAGTCATGCTCAGTGAGTGTATTATAGTCATGCTCAGTGAGTGTATTATAGTCATGCTCAGTGAGTGTATTATAGTCATGCTCAGTGAGTTTATTATAGTCATGCTCAGTGAGTGTATTATAGTCATGCTCAGTGAGTGTATTATAGTCATGCTCAGTGAGTGTATTATAGTCATGCTCAGTGAGTGTATTATAGTCATGCTCAGTGAGTGTATTATAGTCATGCTCAGTGAGTGTATTATAGTCATGCTCAGTGAGTGTATTATAGTCATGCTCAGTGAGTGTATTATAGTCATGCTCAGTGAGTGTATTGTAGTCATGCTCAGTGAGTGTATTATAGTCATGCTCAGTGAGTGTATTATAGTCATGCTCAGTGAGTGTATTATAGTCATGCTCAGTGAGTGTATTATAGTCATGCTCAGTGAGTGTATTATAGTCATGCTCAGTGAGTGTATTATAGTCATGCTCAGTGAGTGTATTGTAGAGTCATGCTCAGTGAGTGTATTATAGTCATGCTCAGTGAGTGTATTATAGTCATGCTCAGTGAGTGTATTATAGTCATGCTCAGTGAGTGTATTATAGTCATGCTCAGTGAGTGTATTATAGTCATGCTCAGTGAGTGTATTAGAGTCATGCTCAGTGAGTGTATTATAGTCATGCTCAGTGAGTGTATTATAGTCATGCTCAGTGAGTGTATTATAGTCATGCTCAGTGAGGTCATATTACACAGCAGCTGCTGAGTGTCTCAGTGTTGGACTAGGAATAACAGATCTATTACAGCCTGGAGTGACTCTTAGAGTTTTAAAGGGACCCTTTAACATTAGATCCATTTGGGGGAGAGCTACACTGGAACCTCCTGGAGGAATGACACAGAGAACCGTAGAGTAGCTCAGTAGCTGTGTCTACTGTAACGTTAACAATAAAGTCTGTTTTCTTACAGGATGTTGACATACTGTACATACAGACAACATGAATGATACAGTGATTATATAGACGACTGTATAGAATACAGACAGGTTACAATAGAGATGTAATGACAGCATCAACACAAACAGATCCACAATAAGCATCACACCAAACAACCATGACCAGCAGCTGTTAACACCGCTATGTTAGCAGTTAGCACATCCAAGGCAGGAATAGAGAGAGAAACACCCTGGCTGTCCCAAATAGCACCGTTTGGGTCAAAGTGCACCTATAGGTATTAGGGTACCATTTGGAACACATCCGTACAGAGCATCTGAGAGCAGAACATTACCTGAGGAGAACCTCTCACCCACGGCCAGTGATACGGTGCTTCCTCTGGTGAACTCCTCCTTCCTCTTCCAGTAACTGTCCGGCTCCGCCTCCCCGCCCCCAGACTCCACCCCCGGCCCTTCCACCCGTGGAGAAGACAGGAAACAGAGGTCAGGTCAGTGGAACCCTCAGGAAGGAACGGGTGAGACAGCTGTTCCGGGGGGTTGATTTTAAAATAAACTTTTGTGTCAGCTACATGGGCTCTGTAAGCAAGTGCAAGATCATCGAGCAACCTGGCTTTGTGACAACTGTCAAGAGGGAATGGAGAGCACAATGCTTCATCGTATATCCTTCTGGAACGCAAACCTGACTGGTAACCAGACAAAGTGACCCAATTGGAGGTTTGTCTCTGTTACTGTATGAGGAATCATTCACCCTAAAAGTTACTTAACTGCTGGTGTACAGTGTATTCTGTGGTCCAGCTGATGAGGATTTCAACAGTGATTAGTCTGTTTCCTCCAGAACATCAACAGAACATAAAGAGCCTATCAAAGCCCACCCATCTATTAACGTACTGCCTCTCCCAGATGGTCTATTATTACATAACGACCTGCTTTAGCTGTCCTGACAGGGCTTTGTGATGTGCACACAAACACACACACACACACACACACACCCACACACACACACACACATAAACACACACACACAGAAACACACACACACACACACACACAGAAACACACACACACACACACACACAGAAACACATAAAAACAATGAAAAAGGCTTCATGAGCGGCTGGGCTGACTTAACATGTTGTTGTCACATTGTACAGAGAGGATGTCCCCAACTCTTCCTCAACCTGGGACTGTTGAGGCTATTGTGTCATACAATGTTTCATTGTTTGCTACAGTACACATCCAGAAGAATTCAAACTCAACATGTGTCTGGGCAATATAACTCATGCAGGACTTAATTGGGATAGAATCAGCTGGATGTTTTGTGTCATCGAACGCTTTAAGGCTTTTACTGTAGTTACCTGGATTCATAACATCATTTCCTGGGAAGTGCTCATTGGTTCCCGCTAGCGTGTACGGTGGTTCTCTCCATAGTGCATCCAGCTCAGCAGGGGAGATGTCTGGGAGAGGGGGGAGATTAGTGTTACACACATCAGTATAATGTCGCGTTCCCCTGATCAGACGTTGCATGCATCAACTAATGGTTGTGTCATGTCATCAACTTTGCCGCCGGGCACCAGATTCTTATAATATATGAAGTGGTTAGCTAATGAATAAAATGTCTATCCAGGCATGTGTAAGATCTGACATGCGACGGCAATGCCTGGGCAGAGGAACGTGCCCAATGTCTGGGAATGGGGAAGGAAATTAGTGTAACACACATCAGTGAATGTCTTGGAGAGAGGAATGATATTAGTGGGACACACCCATCAGAAAATGTCTTGGAGGGAGGAATGATATTAGTGGGACACACCCATCAGTAAATGTCTGGGAGGGAGGAATGATATTAGTGGGACACACCCTTCAGTAAATGTCTAGGAGGGAGGAATGATATTAGTGGGACACACCCTTCAGTAAATGTCGGGGGAGGAGATTAGTGTAACACGAAGTAGTAAACACCATCAAGGGGTGCATGTCAATGGTCTAAAGTGGATTCTTCCCTATATCTCCATCAATTCTCAAATGAGGGGAAGGAGACAGTTACTAGTCCTGAAAGAAGATTGTGTTGAAAATGTTGCTGTATCACAAACAAATCACATGTGGGCCCAAACAGCAAGCAGTGAACAGACATGCATCGTCTTTACCAGAAAAGCAGATAGCCATCAGATATCGTAAAACAGCATTTCTTAATAATGGCCCTGGGGACCACAAGGGGTGCAAATGTTTGTTTTTGCCCTAGCACTATGACCTCACCAGCCACCCTGATCTCAAGACAGCTACTAGCGCTACTAGCACTATGGCCTCACCAGCCACCCTGATCTCAAGACAGCTACTAGCGCTACTAGCACTATGGCCTCACCAGCCACCCTGATCTCAAGACAGCTACTAGCGCTACTAGCACTATGGCCTCACAAGCCACCCTGATCTCAAGACAACTACTAGCGCTACTAGCACTATGGCCTCACCAGCCACCCTGATCTCAAGACAGCTACTAGCGCTACTAGCACTATGACCTCACCAGCCACCCTGATCTCAAGACAGCTACTAGCACTATGGTCTCACCAGCCACCCTGATCTCAAGACAGCTACTAGCACTATGACCTCACCAGCCACCCCGATCTCAAGACAGCTACTAGCACTATGACCTCACCAGCCACCCTGATCTCAAGACAGCTACTAGCACTTTGACCTCACCAGCCACCCTGATCTCAAGACAGCTACTAGCACTATGGCCTCACCAGCCACCCTGATCTCAAGACAGCTACTAGCACTATGACCTCACCAGCCACCCTGATCTCAAGACAGCTACTAGCACTATGACCTCACCAGCCACCCTGATCTCAAGACAGCTACTAGCACTATGACCTCACCAGCCACCCTGATCTCAAGACAGCTACTAGCACTATATGGCCTCACCAGCCACCCTGATCTCAAGACAGCTACTAGCACTATGACCTCACCAGCCACCCTGATCTCAAGACAGCTACTAGCACTATGACCTCACCAGCCACCCTGATTTCAAGACAGCTACTAGCACTATGACCTCACCAGCCACCCTGATCTCAAGACAGCTACTAGCACTATGACCTCACCAGCCACCCTGATCTCAAGACAGCTACTAGCACTATGACCTCACCAGCCACCCTGATCTCAAGACAGCTACGAGCACTATGACCTCACCAGCCACCCTGATCTCAAGACAGCTACGAGCACTATGGCCTCATGCACTGAGACACAGAACACAACAAGCTGCACAGTTTAGTAACAATGTGACTGACAGTACTGCCACTACAGTACACACACCTAACACAAGGTCACACTGACACACCATGCCCTGTACTCTACTATACCTTCATGGGATAGCCTGTTACCCATGTCTTATAGATATGCCTACAGCAGCAGGTCTGAACGAGACAGTTACTGCTCTCTGTCTTCTCATGTCAGTGACCTACTAGCCTCAGCTACAGGCTGTGGGTACAGACGGCAGGGTGAAGTGGAACCAACCTGGGAAGAGAGGGCAGCGTTTGAGGAGCGGAGAGCAGCAGGAGGACGAGGAGGCCCGGAGAGGAGGGCAACAGCACCACGCCATGTGTACCGGCAGCTTACAGCTCCTAGAAATCAATGATGCCAACTGCTCTCAGCTACTAGGCTTTCAGATTGACTGTCTGGCGGTTTAGCAGTCTGGCGGTCTGGCTCTGTCTATTTATCTCAGAGGCAGCACTGACTTTCACTCTCTCTAGTTCTGAGCTATCTCTCCCTCTCTCCAGTGTAGGATGTTTGCTCTGTCGATCTCTGTAGAGCTTCTTCCTGTATCTCTATCACCCAGTCTATTCTCTATTACAATTCTCTCTCTCTCTCTCTCTCCCTCTCACTCTCTCTCTCTCTCTCTCTCTCTCTCTCTCTCTGTCTAGCTGCTGCCCAGTCTATGAACACAAAACACTCTCTTCTGATGGCATGTGTGTGTGGGCTGGTCAGTGAGAGAGAGTGTGTGTATGGTCACTGAGTGTGTGTGTGTGTGTGAGTGTGTGTGTGTGTGTGTGTGTGTGTGTGTGTGTGTGTGTGTGTGTGTGTGTGTGTGTGTGTGTGTGTGTGTGTGTGTGTGTGTGTGTGTGTGTGTTTGCGTGTGACTCCTTACTGTAGGTCTCTCTGGATAAGAGTGTCTGCTAAATGATTCCTTACTGTAGGTCTCTCGGGATAAGAGTGTCTGCTAAATGACTCCTTACTGTAGGTCTCTCGGGATAAGAGTGTCTGCTAAATGACTCCTTACTGTAGGTCTCTCTGGATAAGAGTGTCTACTAAATGACTCCTTACTGTAGGTCTCTCTGGATAAGAGTGTCTGCTAAATGACTCCTTACTGTAGGTCTCTCTGGATAAGAGTGTCTACTAAATGACTCCTTACTGTAGGTCTCTCTGGATAAGAGTGTCTGCTAAATGACTCCTTACTGTAGGTCTCGCTGGATAAGAGTGTCTGCTAAATGACTCCTTACTGTAGGTCTCTCTGGATAAGAGTGTCTGCTAAATGACTCCTTACTGTAGGTCTCTCTGGATAAGAGTGTCTACTAAATGACTAAAATGTAAGTATTGAAACATCATGTTGTATCACTACTGAATCAAGAGTTGTGCAACACCTTGCCAGAAACAGGAACATTGTCAAACAGTTTGAAAACATTTTATGGTGTTTTGAGTCCTGTTAAGTGCAGAATTAGATCCCTTCTTCTGGATTTTCCAAATGCTTTAAATGGGATTCCCTGTTCTTATTGTTTATTCGCTGTTCTTATTGTTTATTCCCTGTTCTCATTGTTTATTACCTCCTCTTATTGTTTATTCCCTGTTCTTATTGTTTATTCCCTCCTCTTATTGTTTATTCCCTGTTCTTATTGTTTATTATCTCCTCTTATTGTTTATTCCCTGCTCTTATTGTTTATTCCCTCTTCTTATTGTTTATTCCCTCCTCTTATTGTTTATTCCCTCCTCTTATTGTTTATTCCCTCCTCTTATTGTTTATTCCCTCCTCTTATTGTTTATTCCCTCCTCTTATTGTTTATTCCCTGTTCTTTTTGTTTATTCCCTGTTCTTATTGTTTATTCCCTCCTCTTATTGTTTATTCCCTCCTCTTATTGTTTATTCCCTCCTCTTATTGTTTATTCGCTGTTCTTATTGTTTATTCCCTGTTCTTATTGTTTATTCCCTCCTGTTATTGTTTATTCCCTCCTCTTATTGTTTATTCCCTGTTCTTATTGTTTATTCCCTCCTCTTATTGTTTATTCCCTGCTCTTATTGTTTATTCCCTCCTCTTATTGTTTATTCCCTCCTCTTATTGTTTATTCCCTGTTCTTATTGTTTATTCCCTCCTCTTATGGTTTATTCCCTCCTCTTATTGTTTATTCCCTGTTCTTATTGTTTATTCCCTCCTCTTATTGTTTATTCCCTGTTCTTATTGTTTATTCCCTCCTCTTATTGTTTATTCCCTCCTCTTATTGTTTATTCCCTCCTCTTATTGTTTATTCCCTCCTCTTATTGTTTATTCCCTGTTCTTATTGTTTATTCCCTGTTCTTATTGTTTATTCCCTCCTCTTATTGTTTATTCCCTCCTCTTATTGTTTATTCCCTCCTCTTATTGTTTATTCCCTCCTCTTATTGTTTATTCCCTCCTCTTATTGTTTATTCCCTCCTCTTATTGTTTATTCCCTCCTCTTATTGTTTATTCCCTCCTCTTATTGTTTATTCCCTCCTCTTATTGTTTATTTGCTCCTCTTATTGTTTATTCCCTGCTCTTATTGTTTATTCCCTCCTCTTATTGTTTATTCCCTCCTCTTATTGTTTATTCCCTGTTCTTATTGTTTATTCCCTCCTCCTATTGTTTATTCCCTCCCCTCTTATTGTTTATTCCCTCCTCTTATTGTTTATTTGCTCCTCTTATTGTTTATTCCCTGCTCTTATTGTTTATTCCCTGCTCTTATATGGTGTGTTGATAAACTCAAGCCAGCAGTAGTAACTAAAAAGCAGGCCCTAATTTGCATTTAAAAAACGAACGCAAAACTACATCTAGCAAAAAGAAAACTGATCAATGAATGCTTGCCTTGGACTATTAGCATAGCAGCCATTAGCATAGCAGCCATTAGCATAGCAGCCATTAGCATAGCAACCATTAGCATAGCAGCCATTAGCATAGCAGCCATTAGCGGCCGAAATTAGCGGCTAACCATTCAAAATGTATCGAGTATTTTGGGTTGTCAGGGACACCGTATGAGGTAAAAAGCGCAATATTTTCTTTAGGAATGTAGTGAAGTAAAAGTTGTCAAAAATATACATACTAAAGTAAAGTACAGATACCCCAAAATCAACTCAAGTAGTACTTTAAAGTACTTTACACCACTGCAAAAAACCACATGTTCTTGTTAAGAGAATTCCTTTTCTGTCTCACCTGTCTGAGTTCATGAAGGACCAATATAGAGGGGAGGCACCCGCAAACGCTCCTGTTTTTACACTTGACCACAGAGTGATCTATAGGGCAGTCAGCCACGAACGCTCCTGTTTTTACACTTGACCACAGAGTGATCTATAGGGCAGTCAGCCACGAACGCACAGTACGGCAGCACAATTTTTAAAGTTCACTTTCGGTATTTAATCTCATATCAAACATCTCCAATCGAAAATCAAATCAAGAGTCGGCTTTCTATTCCGCAACAAAGCCTCCTTCACTCACGCCGCCAAACTTACCCTAGTAAAACTGACTATCCTACCGATCCTCGACTTCGGCGATGTCATCTACAAAATTGCTTCCAACACTCTACTCAGCAAACTGGATGCAGTTTATCACAGTGCAATTCGTTTTGTCACTAAAGCACCTTATACCACCCACCACTGCGACTTGTATGCTCTAGTCGGCTGGCCCTCGCTACATATTCATCGCCAGACCCACTGGCTCCAGGTCATCTGCCTTATCTCAGTTCACTGGTCACGATGGCAACACCCATCCTTAGCACGCGCTCCAGCAGGTGTATCTCACTGATCATCCCTAAAGGCAACACCTCATTTGGCCGCCTTTCATTCCAGTTCCCTGCTGCCTGTGACTGGAACGAATTGCAAAAATCGCTGAAGTTGGAGACTTTTATCTCCCTCACCAACTTCAAACATCTGCTATCTGAGCAGCTAACCGATCGCTGCAGCTGTACATAGTCTATCGGTAAATATCCAACACATTTTTACCTACCTCATCCCCATACTGTTTTTATTTATTTACTTTTCTGCTCTTTTGCACACCAATATCTCTACCTGTACATGACCATCTGAATAATTGTAATTATTCGCCTACCTCCTCATGCCTTTTGCACACAATGTATATAGACTCCCCTTTTTTTTCTACTGTGTTATTGACTTGTTAATTGTTTACTCCATGTGTAACTCTGTGTTGTCTGCTCACACTGCTATGCTTTATCTTGGCCAAGTCGCAGTTGCAAATGAGAACTTGTTCTCAACTAGCCTACCTGGTTAAATAAAGGTGAAATAAAAAAATAAAAAAATAAAAAAATCTAAACGGTTGTCTTCAGACAAATGGGATTCACAAGTTCTGCACGTGGAGATAAGGTTGAGCGGGTAACATTCCAAACTAATTTGCTATCTTAATGTCCCACAAGTCAGGGGTTCAAATTTCAGCTTGTCCCACCTTCACTCCTTCTCTGTGTCCTCATGTTTCTAATCAGTGTAAATAAAGCATTGAAGATATAATGGTGGAATTCCACACAGAAAAAGCTGGACTTCCTATTCAGACCTGAGATCAGTTGACTTAACATGGACTTATGTCAAAGAATGTCCATATTTTATTGACTCAAGTCTATGTTCAGTCTGTATATCTCAAGTCTGAATAGGGCACCATGTGCTCAGTGTAATAAGAGTGGTTCAACACAACAGTTAAGACTGAAGACTGGCTGAGTCAGTGTTTTAACAAGCAGGAGACCCAGGTACAAATCCATGTTGTACATGTTACATAACCCTAAACATTACTACAACCCTAAACTGTTGTAGTAATGAGTACTAATAGTGAGTGCTATGTAATGAGTGGTAGTAATGAGTACTAATAGTGAGTGCTATGTAATGAGTGCTATGTAATGAGTAGTAATAGTGAGTGCTATGTAATGAGTGGTAGTAATGAGTAGTAATAGTGAGTGCTATGTAATGAGTGGTAGTAATGAGTAGTAATGAGTGCTATGTAATGAGTGGTAGTAATGAGTACTAATAGTGAGTGCTATGTAATGAGTGGTAGTAATGAGTAGTAATAGTGAGTGCTATGTAATGAGTGGTAGTAATGAGTAGTAATGAGTGCTATGTAATGAGTGGTAGTAATGAGTAGTAATGAGTGCTATGTAATGAGTAGTAATAGTGAGTGCTATGTAATGAGTGGTAGTAATGAGTAGTAATGAGTGCTATGTAATGAGTGGTAGTAATGAGTAGTAATAGTGAGTGCTATGTAATGAGTGGTAGTAATGAGTAGTAATAGTGAGTGCTATGTAATGAGTGGTAGTAATGAGTAGTAATAGTGAGTGTGATGTCAAGAGTAGTAATAGTGAGTACTATGTAATGAGTGGTAGTAATGAGTAGTAATAGTGAGTGCTATGTAATGAGTGGTAGTAATGAGTATTAATAGTTAGTGCTATGTAATGAGTGGTAGTAATGAGTGCTATGTAATGAGTGGTAGTAATGAGTAGTAATAGTGAGTGCTATGTAATGAGTGGTAGTAATGAGTAGTAATAGTGAGTGCTATGTAATGAGTGGTAGTAATGAGTAGTCATAGTGAGTGCTATGTAATGAGTGGTAGTAATGAGTAGTAATAGTGAGTGCTATGTAATGAGTGGTAGTAATGAGTAGTAATAGTGAGTGGTAGTAATGAGTGGTAGTAATGAGTAGTAATAGTGAGTGCAATGTATTGAGTGGTAGTAATGAGTAGTAATAGTGAGTGCTATGTAAAGAGTGGTAGTAATGAGTTCTATGTAATGAGTGGTAGTAATGAGTAGTAATAGTGAGTGCTATGTAATGAGTAGTAATAGTGAGTGCTATGTAATGAGTTGTAGTAATGAGTAGTAATAGTGAGTGCTATGTAATGAGTGGTAGTAATGAGTAGTAATAGTGAGTGCTATGTAATGAGTGGTAGTAATGAGTGCTATGTAATGAGTAGTAGTAATGAGTGGTGGTAATGAGTGGTAGTAATGAGTGCTATGTAATGAGTGGTAGTAATGAGTAGTAATAGTGAGTGCTATGTAATGAGTGGTAGTAATGAGTAGTAATAGTGAGTGCTATGTAAAGAGTGAGTGCTATTGCCTATCCTAGGGAAAGTATTACATTCCCAGTGTCCTCTTTAGACATATTTCAGAAAAGTTGGACAACTATGACAGCTCTGTCTATTAATCTCAATACATTTATAAAATGTGTCATTTGAAATGAATGTATAAAGATATTATTGTAATTTGATGCTGACTTTTACATTTCCTGAAACCCCAGAAAGGTGTTTTCACAACTCTCTGTTAAAATCACCCGTATTACCAGAGTGTACCTTGAGATTAATTGAAATGTCTGCCACAGTAGTGTTTCAGAGTACTTTCACTCTGTTTTAAAACACATTCTACTGTATCTATCAAAACACATTGTAACGTTCGTCGTCTTCCTCTGATGAGGAGTAAGAGAGGTCGGACCAATTTTCAGCGTGGTAAGTGTCCATTTTAATAAGACAAACTGAAAACTACACAAATACAAAATAACAAAGTGAAACAAACGAAACGGTCCCATGAGGTAACAAACACTGACACGGAAAATAATCACGCACAACTCAAAAATGAAACCAGGCTACCTAAATATGGTTCTCAATCAGGGACAATGATAAACAGCTGCCTCTGATTGAGAACCATACCAGGCCAAACACAGAAATCCCAAAACATAGAAAAAGGAACATAGACAACCCACCCAACTCACGCCCTGAACATACTAAAACAAAGACATAACAAAAGAACTAAGGTCAGAACGTGACACACATTGGGTTCACATTCAAACAGATCTTAGGTGAGCTACTTCTCATGGTTTCAGTAGACAATCAGGTGTTCAAATCAAATGTTATTGGTCACATACACATATTTAGCAGATGTTATTGCGGGTGTAGCAAAATGCTTGTGTTCCTAGCTCCAACAGCACACTAGTATGTTTTGAGGCTTTCTATTTTAACAGAAACATGCATTATAAACCCAACTCAAATGGCCTCATTTCCACTTCTCTCTCCGTCTCTCTGTCATCCATTTTTTGTTCATGTTAAAGTGAAGAAAAGGGGGATGAGGATGGTACTTCTCTACAAACTACACTGGTCCACGGGTGTGTCCCAAATGGCAACCTATATCCCTCTGTAGTGCACTACGTTTCACCACAGCCTTATGGGCCTTGGTCAAAAGAAGTGCACTTCATAGGGAATAAGGTACCACTTGGGATGAAACCCAGTGTCCTGATTGAATGGGAGTGATTATTGTGTGTCAGACAGCTGTAAACAGCCTGAAGGCGTGTCGGGTCAGAACCTCTTAGAGGAGAAACAGCACTGTTTCCAGACACTGACAGACACATTACATATAAATCTAACAGAGCAGAATGAGTCCCAAATGGAACCCTATTCCCTATTTAGTTCACTACTTTTGACCAGAGCCCAATATGGTCAAAAACCCTATCAGAAGCCATATCAGAAGTCCTATCAAAAATCCTATCAGAAGTCTTATCAAAAATCCTATCAGAAGTCCTATCAGAAGCCCTATCAAAAATCCTATCAGAAGCCCTATCAAAAATCCTATCAGAAGCCCTATCAGAAGCCCTATCAAAAATCCTATCAGAAGAGCCAAACATGTGGAAATGACATGGGCAACAGTCTAACAGAGAATATATATCAATATCTTCATCATCATATCACAGACTGGATCATACTGGTTATATTAATGGAACAAATCAGTCATCTGATTCTAATGTAGCCTACTGTACCAGTCATCTGATTCTAATGTAGCCTACTGTACCAGTCATCTGATTCTAATGTAGCCTACTGTACCAGTCATCTGATTCTAATGTAGCCTACTGTATCAGTCATCTGATTCTAATGTAGCCTACTGTACCAGTCATCTGATTCTAATGTAGCCTACTGTATCAGTCATCTGATTCTAATGTAGCCTACTGTACCAGTCATCTGATTCTAATGTAGCCTACTGTACCAGTCATCTGATTCTAATGTAGCCTACTGTATCAGTCATCTGATTCTAATGTAGCCTACTGTACCAGTCATCTGATTCTAATGTAGCCTACTGTACCAGTCATCTGATTCTAATGTAGCCTACTGTATCAGTCATCTGATTCTAATGTAGCCTACTGTACCAGTCATCTGATTCTAATGTAGCCTACTGTATCAGTCATCTGATTCTAATGTAGCCTACTGTACCAATCATCTGATTCTAATGTAGCCTACTGTACCAGTCATCTGATTCTAATGTAGCCTACTGTACCAGTCATCTGATTCTAATGTAGCCTACTGTACCAGTCATCTGATTCTAATGTAGCCTACTGTATCAGTCATCTGATTCTAATGTAGCCTACTGTACCAGTCATCTGATTCTAATGTAGCCTACTGTACCAGTCATCTGATTCTAATGTAGCCTACTGTACCAGTCATCTGATTCTAATGTAGCCTACTGTACCAGTCAAAAGTAGAATGATATTGAAGATATCAAAATGATAAAATAACACATATGGAATCATGTAGTAATCAAAAAAAAGTGAGATTATTCAAAGTAGCCACAGGAAATAAGGAAATTGGATGGCTGTGGGGTAAGTGTGTGTGAAATGGATGTCAGTGAGGTACAGGGGTAACATGAGACAGACAGGGGGCTCTAAGTTTAGCCTAACCGCCTAGTACAACACACGCCTGTGTGGCTGAACTACTGTTGGGAGATTCCCTCACTGTAGTAGAGTGGCTAACACAGAAAAACACACACACTTCTCTTCTGCATATCCTAGTCTAACGATCACACATTATCCATTGATCTCTTTTATTGCCTCTCTATATATATATATAGAGAGAGAGAGAGAGAGAGAGAGAGAGACACTGATATATCATGCCGATACAGCTAATCTAATTTAATTGAGAGAGAGTGAGCGAGAGAGCGAGAGAGAGAGAGAGAGAGCGAGAGAGCGAGAGAGCGAGAGAGAGAGAGAGAGAGAGAGAGCGAGAGAGAGCACTAACACACACAGCATAAGTTCCAGACAAAATGGGACTCAAACATACTCAATGAATACAGACAGTTAGAGAGAAGAGAGTGTCTCACCTCTGTCCTGCTGTCTGTTCTCTCCTGTCACTTCATTCGTCATGAGGGTGGAAGAGGTACAGTAGTCCCAGTGTGTCCTCAGTCTGTTTACCCCCAGTTACTCCCCTCCACCAGGCTAAAGCCCAGTCATTCTGCTCCTGTCCCTGTTCCTGTGTTTTGAAAGAGCAACAGACAGTAATGAATACAGCCGTGAGAGTGTCTGACAGTGTGTGAGAACAGAGTGTGTGACAGTGTGTGAGAAGAGAGTGTCTGACAGTGTGTGAGAAGAGAGTGTGTTTGTGAGAAGATAATGTCTGTATGTCAGGGGCAGCATAACTCCGACAACTGAGGAAGTACTGAAACTCCTCCCCCTCCACTAACTTCTATGGGACAGGGTTTCCACTAGATAGCAACCATTAAGTCAGATTCCACAGTCACAAAGTAAAAAATACATGTAAAAAGAGAGATTGTAGATATGGGCAGAGTTCAGTCATCACTCTAACATTGTGGCTGTGTTAACTAGTGATGAGTCTTAACACATGATGTCTATGGCTGCATGGAGAGTACTCAACCCGAGTTACAAACCTGAACAGATCATTTTAAGTTATCAGTCTCAAGACAAAGTCTTAAGGCACCAAGTCAAGTCTCAAGTTATTTTATATCAAGTTGAGTCTGAAGTCATCAAAATTCTGGACGTTGAATTCAAGGGCCTTATTGGCATGGGAAACATGTGTTAACATTGCCAAAGCAAGTGAGGTAGATAATATATAAAGTGAATATATAAAGTGAAATAAACAATAAAAATGAACAGTAAACATTACACATACAGAAGTTTCAAAACAATAAAGACATTACAAATGTCATATTATATATATATACAGTGTTTTAACTCTCTCTCTGTCTGTCTCTCTCTCTCTCTCTTTCTCTCTCTTTCCTCCTCTCTATCTCTCTTTCTCGTATTCTTTCTCTCTCTCTCTCTCTTTCTCTCTCTTCCTCCTCTCTATCTCTCTCTTTCTCGTATTCTTTCTCTCTCTCTCTCTCTCTTTCTCTCTCTTTCCTCCTCTCTATCTCTCTCTTTCTCGTATTCTTTCTCTCTCTCTCTCTCTCTCTCTCTCTCTCTCTCTCTCTGTCTCTCTCTCTCTCTCTCTCTCTCTCTCTCTCTCTCTAAATGCAATTCAATTTCCTTTATTGGCATGACGTAACAATGTACATATTGCCAAAGCTTATTTTGGATATTTACAATATAAAACATAAATAAAATGAGAATCAAATTGTCACCGGGACAACAGTAACAACAATAACCAGGGGTCAAAAGGTTCCGCTGTCACCGGGACAACAGTAACAACAATAACCAGGGGTCAAAAGGTTCTGCTGTCACCGGGACAACAGTAACAACAATAACCAGGGGTCAAAAGGTTCTGCTGTCACCGGGACAACAGTAACAACAATAACCAGGGGTCAAAAGGTTCTGCTGTCAACGGGACAACAGTAACAACAATAACCAGGGGTCAAAAGGTTCTGCTGTCACCGGGACAACAGTAACAACAATAACCAGGGGTCAAAAGGTTCTGCTGTCACCGGGACAACAGTAACAACAATAACCAGGGGTCAAAAGGTTCTGCTGTCACCGGGACAACAGTAACAACAATAACCAGGGGTCAAAAGGTTCTGCTGTCACCGGGACAACAGTAACAACAATAACCAGGGGTCAAAAGGTTCTGCTGTCACCGGGACAACAGTAACAACAATAACCAGGGGTCAAAAGGTTCTGCTGTCACCGGGACAACAGTAACAACAATAACCAGGGGTCAAAAGGTTCTGCTGTCACCGGGACAACAGTAACAACAATAACCAGGGGTCAAAAGGTTCTGCTGTCAACGGGACAACAGTAACAACAATAACCAGGGGTCAAAAGGTTCTGCTGTCACCGGGACAACAGTAACAACAATAACCAGGGGTCAAAAGGTTCTGCTGTCACCGGGACAACAGTAACAACAATAACCAGGGGTCAAAAGGTTCTGCTGTCACCGGGACAACAGTAACAACAATAACCAGGGGTCAAAAGGTTCTGCTGTCACCGGGACAACAGTAACAACAAAAACCAGGGGTCAAAAGGTTCTGCTGTCACCGGGACAACAGTAACAACAATAACCAGGGGTCAAAAGGTTCTGCTGTCACCGGGACAACAGTAACAACAATAACCAGGGGTCAAAAGGTTCTGCTGTCACCGGGACAACAGTAACAACAATAACCAGGGGTCAAAGGTTCTGCTGTCACCGGGACAACAGTAACAACAATAACCAGGGGTCAAAAGGTTCTGCTGTCACCGGGACAACAGTAACAACAATAACCAGGGGTCAAAAGGTTCTGCTGTCACCGGGACAACAGTAACAACAATAACCAGGGGTCAAAAGGTTCTGCTGTCACCGGGACAACAGTAACAACAATAACCAGGGGTCAAAAGGTTCTGCTGTCACCGGGACAACAGTAACAACAATAACCAGGGGTCAAAAGGTTCTGCTGTCACCGGGACAACAGTAACAACAATAACCAGGGGTCAAAAGGTTCTGCTGTCACCGGGACAACAGTAACAACAATAACCAGGGGTCAAAAGGTTCTGCTGTCACCGGGACAACAGTAACAACAATAACCAAGTGTCAAAATAACCATACATTGAACAATAACAATAAGTATACAGTAGAGGACATGTGCAGGTTGATTGGTCTGTCAGACACTGTCCCTCATCTTATGGCAGGCAGCAATGTAGTGCGCTGCCAACCCACAGCTCTCTGCGTCCTCCCCCAACAGGACGGGTCTCTCTCTCTCTCTCTCTTTTTCTCTTTCTTTCCCTCCCTCCTCTCTCTCTGTCTCCCCTTTCTCTCTTTCTCACATTCTTTCTTTCTCTCTCTCTCTTTCTTTCTCTCTCTCTCTCTTTCTTGCTTTCTTTCTTTCTCTCTCTCTTTTTCTCCCTCTTTCCCTACCTCCTCTCTCTCTCTGTCTCCCCTTTCTCTCTTACTCGCTGTCTTTCCAGAATATCCCTCACCCTCTTCTGAACTCCTCTATAGTGTTGATAGTGTGTTACAGGTCAATAGCTACAACAGGTACTGGTATACACAAACAATATTTTCCTTTCCAAGTTGCCATAAACATATATGAATGTGGGTACAGCAAACAACATTTACAGACACTTCCTCATTCCTGCCATTGATCCAACCAGTCAGGTTTTACATGTTAGTCACAGAGAGCATAAAAGCAATGACACCCTATTCTCTGTGGGCCCTGGTAAAAATAGTGCACTATAAAGGCAATAGGGTGCCATTTGGGACGTATAACAGAACTGAGCCAGTAAAACTTCAATTGGTCGCGCCTTGGTGTAGGTCATAAGGCCACATTCCAAAGGTGTCTCTTTCTCTTCTCTCTCTCTCTCTCTCTCTCTCTCTCTCTCTCTCTCTCTCTCTCTCTCTCTCTCTCTCTCGCTCTCTCTCTCTCTCTCTCTCTCTCTCTCTCTCTCTCTCTCTCTCTCTCTCTCTCTCTCTCGCTCGCTCTCTCTTTCTTAACCATTTACTCTTTCACTATCTGGGTTTTTATAAACCCACTGTGTATTATTGGTTGTGTGTGAGTGACTGTGTTTCTCTGTGTTTCCCCCCTGCTTGCTTGGTTAAATATAAACTCTGGACCTGATTGTGTATCCCTGGCCCCAGGGAGCCTTGACAAAGTCACCATGAGAAAGAATAACACACCGAACATGTGACCACAGAATTCAGGATAATCTACACAGTCCACTCTGTGTCTGTGTCTGTGTGTAGGGTAGGGTAGGGTAGGTAACAGTGTATGTGTCTGTGTCTGTGTATGTGTGTAGAGTAGGGTAGGTAACGGTGCCTGTGCCCGCGACTGCGACTGCGCCTGTGCCTGTGCCTGCGTCTGCGCCTGCGTCTGCGTCTGCGTCTGCTTCTGCGCCTGTGCCTGTGCCTGCGCCCGCGACTGCGTCTGCGTCTGCGTCCGCGCCTGCGTCTGCATCTGCGTCTGCGTCTGTGCCTGTGTCTGTGTCTGTGTGTAGGGTAAGTTAGGTAACAGTGGCTGTCTCTGTGTTTAGGGTAGGGTAGGTAAAAGTGTCTGTATATGTGTGTAGGGTAGGGTAGGTAACAGTGTCTGTGTCTGTGTGTAGGGTAGCGGAGGTAACAGTGTCTGTGTGTAGGGTAGGGTAGGTAACAGTGGCTGTGTCTGTGTGTAGGGTAGGGTAGGTAACAGTGTCTGTGTCTGTGTGTAGGGTAGGGTAGGTAACAGTGGCTGTGTCTGTGTGTAGGGTAGGGTAGGTAACAGTGTCTGTGTCTGTGTGTAGGGTGGGGGTAGGTAACAGTGGCTGTGTCTGTGTGTAGGGTAGGGTAGGTAACAGTAGCTGTGTCTGTGTTTAGGGTAGGGTAGGTAACAGTGTCTGTGTGTCTGTGTTTAGGGTAGGGTAGGTAACAGTGTCTGTGTCTGTGTGTAGGGTAGGGTAGGTAACAGAGTCTGTGTCTGTGTGTATGGTAGGGTAGGTAACAGTGTCTGTGTATGTGTTTAGGGTAGGGTAGGTAACAGTGTCTGTGTCTGTGTGTAGGGTATGGTAGGTATCAGTGTGGGTGTGGGGTGGGTGTCAGTGTGTGTAGGGTAGGTATCAGTGTATGAGGGTAGGTATCAGTGTGTGTAGGAAAGGTAGCAGTGTGTGTATGGTACGTATCATTGTGTGTAGGGTAGGTATCAGTGTGTGTCTAGGGTAGGTATCAGTGTGTGTATGGGGTAGGTAGCAGTGTGTGTATGGTAGGTATCAGTGTGTGTGGTGTAGGTAGCAGTGTGAGTGTGTGTAGAGTGGGTGTCAGTGTGTTTTGGATAGGTAGCAGTGTGTGTGGGGTAGGTAGCAGTATGTGTAGGGTAAGTAGCAGTTTGTGTAGGGTAGGTATCAGTGTGTGTTGGTTGGTTGGTTGGGTGGGTGGGAGGGTGGGTATCAGTGTGTGTTGGTTGGTTGGTTGGTTGGTTGGTTGGGTGGGTGGGAGGGAGGGTGGGTATCAGTGTGTGTTGGTTGGGTGGGTGGGAGGGTGGGTGGGTGGGTATCAGTGTGTGTTGGTTGGTTGGTTGGTTGGTTGGTTGGGTGGGTGGGAGGGTGGGTATCAGTGTGTGTTGGTTGGGTGGGTGGGAGGGTGGGTGGGAGGGTGGGTATCAGTGTGTGTTGGTTGGTTGGTTGGGTGGGTGGGAGGGTGGGTGGGTATCAGTATGTGTTGGTTGGGTGGGTGGGAGGGTGGGTGGGAGGGTGGGTATCAGTGTGTGTTGGTTGGGTGGGTGGGAGGGTGGGTGGGTATCAGTGTGTGTTGGTTGGTTGGTTGGTTGGTTGGTTGGTTGGTTGGTTGGTTGGTTGGGTGGGTGGGAGGGAGGGTGGGTATCAGTGTGTGTTGGTTGGTTGGTTGGTTGGTTGGTTGGTTGGGTGGGTGGGAGGGTGGGTATCAGTGTGTGTTGGTTGGTTGGGTGGGTGGGAGGGTGGGTATCAGTGTGTGTTGGTTGGGTGGGTGGGTGGGTAGGTGGGTGGGTATCAGTGTGTGTTGGTTGGGAGGGTGGGTGGGTGGGTATCAGTGTGTGTTGGTTGGGAGGGTGGGTGGTTGGGTATCAGTGTGTGTTGGTTGGGAGGGTGGGTGGGTGGGTATCAGTGTGTGTTGGTTGGGAGGGTGGGTGGGTGGGTATCAGTGTGTGTTGGTTGGGAGGGTGGTTGGGTGGGTATCAGTGTGTGTTGGTTGGGAGGGTGGGTGGGTGGGTGGGTATCAGTGTGTGTTGGTTGGGAGGGTGGGTGGGTGGGTGGGTGGGTGGGTGGGTATCAGTGTGTGTTGGTTGGGAGGTTGGGTGGGTGGGTGGGTATCAGTGTGTTGGTTGGGAGGGTGGGTGGGTGGGTGGGTGGGTGGGTGGGTGGGTGGGTATCAGTGTGTTGGTTGGGAGGGTGGGTGGGTGGGTGGGTATCAGTGTGTGTTGGTTGGGAGGGTGGGTGGGTGGGTGGGTATCAGTGTGTTGGTTGGGAGGGTGGGTGGGTGGGTGGGTATCAGTGTGTGTTGGTTGGGAGGGTGGGTGGGTGGGTATCAGTGTGTTGGTTGGGAGGGTGGGTGGGTGGGTGGGTATCAGTGTGTTGGTTGGGAGGGTGGGTGGGTGGGTGGGTGGGTATCAGTGTGTGTTAATGGTGCTTTTTTCAGAATTTTTTTTCTGCATTTTTACCATTATGATCTGATCAGTCTCCTCTGAACAGTTGATGTTCAGATGTGTCTTTTACTTGAACCCTGTGAACTCTGTTATTTGGGCTGCATTTTCTGAGACTGTTAACTCTAATGAACTGATCCTCTGCAGCAGAGGCAACTCTTGGTCTTCCTTTCCTGTGTCGGTCCTCATGAGCGCCAGTTTGATCATAACTCTTGATTGTTTTTGCGACTGCACTTAAAGAACCTTTCAGTTCTTGAAATGTTCCAGATTGACCGACCTTCATGTCTTAAAGTAATGATGGACTGTCGTTTCTCATTGCTTATTTGAGCTGTTCTTGCCTTAATATGAACTTGGTATTTTACAAAATAGAGCTATCTTCTGTATACCACCCCTACCTTGTCACAACACAACTGAGTGGCTCAAACACATTAAGAATTAGAGAAACTCCACAAATGTACTTTTAACAAAGCACACCTGTTAATTAAAATGCATTCCAGGTGACTAACTCATGAAGCTGGTTGAGAGAATGCCAAGCATGTGCAAAGTTGTCATCAAGGCAAAGGGTGGCTGCATTGAAGAATATCAAATATAACATATATTTAGATTTTTTAACACTTTTTTTGTTACTACACGATTCCATATGGGTTCTTTCAAATGTTGATGTCTTCACTATTATTCTACAATGCAGAAAACAGTAAAAATAAAGAAAAACCCTGGAATGAGTCGGTGTGTCCCATCTGGAACTGTATATGATTTGGGATTGCCGGTCTGATAGGAGGGTTAGTGGGCTAAGATAATGTCAACTTTGACAAGGTGTACAGCAGGGATGTCTTGTGCCCATGGAAATTGTAGGGCAGTTGAACTTTTGTGGCTCTGAGAGGCTGAAAAAGGACAGAGAGACAGAGCGAGGGAAAGAAAGAGGTGAGATTAAGAGGTTAGATGAAGAGAGAACGAGGAAGAGAGTGTGAGAGAGAGAGAGAGAGAGAGAGAGAGAGAGAGAGAGAGAGAGAGAGAGAGAGAGAGAGAGAGAGAGAGAGAGAGAGGCTCCTCTCTACATCCCTCTATTGTCTTGTTTCCTCTCTGTCATGGATTTATCTTTCTCTCTCTGCTCCACTCAGAACAAAACACAACACAGTCCAGACTCTGTCATGTTACTGTTACTATAGGTTAACACAACACACCCAGACTCTGTCATGTTACTGTTACTATAGGTTAACACAACACATAGGTTCTCTGTCATGTTACTGTTACTATAGGTTAACACAACACATAGAGACTCTGTCATGTTACTGTTACTATAGGTTAACACAACACATAGAGACTCTGTCATGTTACTGTTACTATAGGTTAACACAACACATAGAGACTCTGTCATGTTACTGTTACTATAGGTTAACACAACACATAGAGACTGTCATGTTACTGTTACTATAGGTTAACAAAACACATAGAGACTCTGTCATGTTACTGTTACTATAGGTTAACACAACACATAGAGACTCTGTCATGTTACTGTTACTATAGGTTAACACAACACATAGAGACTCTGTCATGTTACTGTTACTATAGGTTAACACAACACATAGAGACTGTCATGTTACTGTTACTATAGGTTAACACAACACAGTCCAGACTCTGTCATTTTACTGTTACTATAGGTTAACACAACACAGTCCAGACTCTGTCATGTTACTGTTACTATAGGTTAACACAACACAGTCCAGACTCTTTCATGTTACTGTTACTATAGGTTAACACAACACATAGAGACTCTGTCATGTTACTGTTACTATAGGTTAACACAACACAGTCCAGACTCTGTCATGTTACTGTTACTATAGGTTAACACAACACATAGAGACTCTGTCATGTTACTGTTACTATAGGTTAACACAACACATAGAGACTCTGTCATGTTACTGTTACTATAGGTTAACACAACACAGTCCAGACTGTCATGTTACTGTTACTATAGGTTAACACAACACATAGAGACTCTGTCATGTTACTGTCACTATAGGTTAACACAACACAGTCCAGACTGTCATGTTACTGTTACTATAGGTTAACACAACACAGTCCAGACTGCTCTTTGCTCTGTCATGGATTTATCTTTCTCTCTCTGCTCCACTCAGAACAAAACACAACACAGTCCAGACTCTGTCATGTTACTGTTACTATAGGTTAACACAACACACCCAGACTCTGTCATGTTACTGTTACTATAGGTTAACACAACACATAGATTCTCTGTCATGTTACTGTTACTATAGGTTAACACAACACATAGAGACTCTGTCATGTTACTGTTACTATAGGTTAACACAACACGTAAAGACTCTGTCATGTTACTGTTACTATAGGTTAACACAACACATAGAGACTCTGTCATGTTACTGTTACTATAGGTTAACACAACACATAGAGACTGTCATGTTACTGTTACTATAGGTTAACAAAACACATAGAGACTCTGTCATGTTACTGTTACTATAGGTTAACACAACACATAGAGACTCTGTCATGTTACTGTTACTATAGGTTAACACAACACATAGAGACTCTGTCATGTTACTGTTACTATAGGTTAACACAACACATAGAGACTGTCATGTTACTGTTACTATAGGTTAACACAACACAGTCCAGACTCTGTCATTTTACTGTTACTATAGGTTAACACAACACAGTCCAGACTCTGTCATGTTACTGTTACTATAGGTTAACACAACACAGTCCAGACTCTTTCATGTTACTGTTACTATAGGTTAACACAACACATAGAGACTCTGTCATGTTACTGTTACTATAGGTTAACACAACACAGTCCAGACTCTGTCATGTTACTGTTACTATAGGTTAACACAACACATAGAGACTCTGTCATGTTACTGTTACTATAGGTTAACACAACACATAGAGACTCTGTCATGTTACTGTTACTATAGGTTAACACAACACAGTCCAGACTGTCATGTTACTGTTACTATAGGTTAACACAACACATAGAGACTCTGTCATGTTACTGTCACTATAGGTTAACACAACACAGTCCAGACTGTCATGTTACTGTTACTATAGGTTAACACAACACAGTCCAGACTGCTCTTTGCTCTGTCATGGATTTATCTTTCTCTCTCTGCTCCACTCAGAACAAAACACAACACAGTCCAGACTCTGTCATGTTACTGTTACTATAGGTTAACACAACACACCCAGACTCTGTCATGTTACTGTTACTATAGGTTAACACAACACATAGATTCTCTGTCATGTTACTGTTACTATAGGTTAACACAACACATAGAGACTCTGTCATGTTACTGTTACTATAGGTTAACACAACACATAGAGACTCTGTCATGTTACTGTTACTATAGGTTAACACAACACATAGAGACTCTGTCATGTTACTGTTACTATAGGTTAACACAACACATAGAGACTGTCATGTTACTGTTACTATAGGTTAACAAAACACATAGAGACTCTGTCATGTTACTGTTACTATAGGTTAACACAACACATAGAGACTCTGTCATGTTACTGTTACTATAGGTTAACACAACACATAGAGACTCTGTCATGTTACTGTTACTATAGGTTAACACAACACATAGATTCTCTGTCATGTTACTGTTACTATAGGTTAACACAACACAGTCCAGACTCTGTCATTTTACTGTTACTATAGGTTAACACAACACAGTCCAGACTCTGTCATGTTACTGTTACTATAGGTTAACACAACACAGTCCAGACTCTTTCATGTTACTGTTACTATAGGTTAACACAACACATAGAGACTCTGTCATGTTACTGTTACTATAGGTTAACACAACACAGTCCAGACTCTGTCATGTTACTGTTACTATAGGTTAACACAACACATAGAGACTCTGTCATGTTACTGTTACTATAGGTTAACACAACACATAGAGACTCTGTCATGTTACTGTTACTATAGGTTAACACAACACAGTCCAGACTGTCATGTTACTGTTACTATAGGTTAACACAACACATAGAGACTCTGTCATGTTACTGTCACTATAGGTTAACACAACACAGTCCAGACTGTCATGTTACTGTTACTATAGGTTAACACAACACAGTCCAGACTGTCATGTTACTGTTACTATAGGTTAACACAACACAGTCCAGACTGTCATGTTGCTGTTACTATAGGTTAACACAACACAGTCCAGACTCTGTCATGTTACTGTTACTATAGGTTAACACAACACATAGAGACTCTGTCATGTTACTGTTACTATAGGTTAACACAACACATAGAGACTCTGTCATGTTACTGTTACTATAGGTTAACACAACACAGTCCAGACTGTCATGTTACTGTTACTATAGGTTAACACAACACAGTCCAGACTGTCATGTTACTGTTACTATAGGTTAACACAACACAGTCCAGACTGTCATGTTACTGTTACTATAGGTTAACACAACACAGTCCAGACTGTCATGTTACTGTTACTATAGGTTAACACAACACAGTCCAGACTCTGTCATGTTACTGTTACTATAGGTTAACACATCACAGTCCAGACTGTCATGTTACTGTTACTATAGGTTAACACAGACACACCCAGACTCTGTCATGTTACTGTTACTATAGGTTAACACAACACATAGAGACTCTGTCATGTTACTGTTACTATAGGTTAACACAGACACACCCAGACTCTGTCATGTTACTGTTACTATAGGTTAACACAGACACACACACACACATAACTTTGCTTTTGTGAAATTTCAGGACATTTTGGGGAGTATAAATGTTTGTCCATTAAAATTCACATTTTGCTAAACCCTTACCCAACCCCTTACCCAACCCCTTACCCAACCCCTTACCCACCCCCCTTACCCAACCCCTTACCCAACCCCTTACCCAACCCCTTACCCACCCCCTTACCCAACCCCTTACCCAACCCCTTACCCAACCCCTTACCCACCCCCTTACCCAACCCCTTACCCAACCCCTTCCCCACCCCCTTACCCAACCCCTTACCCAACCCCTTACCCAACCCCTTACCCACCCCCTTACCCAACCCCTTACCCAACCCCTTACCAAACCCCTAAACCTACCCATAACCTTTAAGAAGAAGAAAAAGACCACTGTTTCTTTGTAAAACGCAGAGTAGGTGAACGGATCATCTCCCCATGTGTACTTCCCACCATGAAGCAGGGAGGAGGAGGTGTGATGGTGTGGGGGTGCTTTGCTGGTGATACTATCAGTGATTTATTTAGAATTCAAGGCACAATTAACCAGCATGAATACCACAGCATTCTGCAGCGATATGCCATCCCATCTGGTTTGCACTTAGTTGGACTATCATTCGTTTTTCAACAGGACAATAACCCAACACACCTCCAGACTGTGTAAGGGCTATTTGACCGAGAAGGAGAGTGATGGAGTGCTGCATCAGATGACCTGGCCTCCATAATCACCCGACCTCAAACCAATAGAGATGGTTTGGGATGAGTTGGACCTCAGAGTGATGGAAAAGCAGCCAATAAGTGCTCAGCATATGTGAGAACTCCTTCAAAACTGTTGGAAAAGCATTCCAGGTCAAGCTGGTTGAGAGAATGCCAAGAGCATGCAAAGCTGTCATCAAGGCAAAGGGTGGCTACTTTGAACAATCTGAAATAAAACATATATATTTGAGTTGTTCAGGTTTTTTGTGTTTTTTTTGGTTACTACATGATTCCATGTGTTATTTTAAAACCCTTGAATCAGCAGGTGTCCAAACTATAATGATTCACTGTACTAGATTACCTTCATCACATTCCAACCTGTATTATCTTAACTCTGAAGATCATGACTTCAATAGCCCAGCAAAGTGGAAGACCTTATCCGCCAAGAACATTTTGCATTTTGGGTGAATTGAATGAATGTGTAATTGTGTTCAGGAGTGTGTGTGTGTGAGTGTGTTTTTAACTATAGTTATTGTGACCAGAAGTCACCAAAAGAATAGTTAACGAACAAGCATTAGACCAACTTCTGACATTTTGATATTCCATATAAGGTCAAATGCTATTTCTAGGGGGTTTAGGGTTAAGGTTAGAAGTAGTGTCAGAGTTTAGCCAATAAATAAAAATATTGTAGCCCGCAGGTAGAAAATATCCTGATAAAAATAAACATTGGCTATGCATGGCCTGTCTGCAACAAACTTGAAACATTGTATCAAGTATTAAGTTGGGTCCAGCCAGAAGCTCCTGCTAGCAACCTTGCAACACTGTCACACTGTTGGTAATAATTGGACCATGGAGCAGCATACGTAGCGTTACACATATTTTAATGAGTAAAGTGAAACTTAAGCAAATACAAAACAATAAACGAACCGTGACGACAATTACGTGCTAACAGGTAACTAAACATAAACAATATCCCATCACCCATAGGTGGGAAAAATGCTACTTAAGTATGATCCCCAATTAGAGACAACGATAACCAGCTGCCTCTAATTGGGAATCATACAAATCATCAACATAGAAAATCAAACCTAGAACCCCACATAGAAAATATAAACTATAACAAAAAACCCTAGTCACGCCCTGACCTACTCTACCATAGAAAATACAGGTTTCCTATGAACAGGACGTGACAAACACTATATAAAATATTCTGGACCCTCAGAGTTTGCTGGCCAGTGAGCTCAGGACAGACACTCCTGTAGGCTATTTGCAGAAGGGATAAGAAGTAATCAGGCAGGCATATTTTAGGATGTTTCCACCGGTGTAGAGCTTTATATTTTCTTCTGCTTTCTGCTGAGTGGTTATCAAAAGGGAAAGAGCTGGATATATATTTCAAATGGGCGATGTTGAGGAACTATTGTCATTCTCAATAGATGTAAAAACAGAATTTGTTTACTTTCTGTTTGAGGGGGAGAAAACATTACATTGAGAAGCTCCACAGTGATAGTGAGATAAGACTATCAGAATACTATCAGATCCCCAAATGGGCACATCTATAGGCCTACATTCGTGCAAAGGCCAGATAGCCTAAGCCTACTTCTATGTGTAACGAGGTGTTTGTCCTTACTCAAGATTGACAGGATCGCTCCAAACAAAAGATAATGAATAAATTGACAACTCATATATGGAATTAAATAAACCAAAACGTTTTTTCTCACAAGTGTAGTCTAGGTTGTGAGCCTTGCAAACAACGTGTCCACTCCAACAATGAGAATGGTAAGGCTGTAATAATAATATATTGAATGCATTAACAGAAAGGACCGGAACCAAACAAACATTGTAGATGAGAAATGATGGAAATGAACAGTAAATTTACTACTGGTGATACTGGTGTGCCACCCCCGTGGCCTCAGCAATGGATTAGTCCACTGAGACAGGAGTGAATCAGACCGGTGTCTCGTGTAACATATATCTTTGTTATATATTTACCACTGGTTGATCAAAAAATATTGGTCAACCAACCGGTCGACATGTCGACTAAATGGGGTCAGCACTATTAGGGTTAGCATTAGGTTTAAGGTTAGGAGCTAGGGTTGGTTTTAGGATTAGGAGATAGGGTTAGGGTGAAGGTTAGGTTTTGGGGTTAGGGTTAAGGTTAGGGTAAGGTTTAGGGAAAATAGGATTTGGAATGAGACTGAATTGTGTCCCCCCCCCAAGGTCAGCTATACAAGACTGTGTGTGTGTGTGTACGTGTAGGACGTGCTGTGAAGTGTGCTCTTGTGTCAAGCGTACATTGTGCTCATTGTCTTCTGAACTGAAAAACAGGAAAGTCCTCTTCATGAGGGTACCGGCATATTCTCCTCGCCAGTGTGTATAAGGGATAATAAACAAGGGACTATGCGTTCTGTGGACTATAATCCACAACGTGGAAGCATTATTTTCCATAGAATGCATAGAGTCCTGAGTTGATTATTCTTCTCATACCACTGCTATAATTTAACACATTTTCCGCTATAAATATGTTGACTACAGGTAGAAATGCACTGAGGTAGCTGGCTAGCAAGTTTACTATAGCTACACAGTTTTCCCCCGTATTCATCTGAATGAGAGATGATGAGAAACCTCCAGTAGGGTTTGCATATCTCTGCATGTCAAGTGGCATTGAAAGGGAAGCTCTTCCATCTGGATACAACATCACGACATGCACTACCCTACATCAAATCAAATCAACATTTATTGGTCACATGCACATGGTTAGCAGATGTTACTGCGAAAGAAGCGAAATGCTTGTGATTCTAGTTCCGACAGTGCAGCAATATCTAATAAGTAATCTAAAAATTTCCCAACAACTACCTAATACTCACAACTCTAAGTAAAGGAATGGAATAAGAATATGTACATATAAATATATGGATGAGCAATGATTGACCGGCATAGACAAGATGCAGTAGATGGTATAAAATACAGTATATTCATATGAGATGAGTAGTGCAACATATGTAAACATCATTATTTAAGTGGAATTAATAAAGTGACTAGTGATCCATTGTTAGAGTGGCCAATGATTTCAAGTCTGTATGTAGGCAGCAGCCTCTATGTGTTAGTGATGGCCGTTTAACAGTCTGATGGCCTTGTGATAGAGGGTATTTTTCAGTCTCTCGGTCCCAGCTTTGTTGCACATGTACTGACCTCGCCTTCTGGATGATAGCGATGTGAACAGGCATTGGTTCCGGTGGTTGTTGTCCTTGATTATCTTTTTGGCCTTCCTGTGACATCGGGTGCAGTAGGTGTCCTGGATGGCAGGTAGTTTGCCTCCGGTGATGCGTTGTGCAGACCACACCACACTCTGAGAGCCCTGTGGTTGTGGTCAGTGCCATTGCCGTACCAGGCGGTGATACAGCCCGACAGGATGCTCTCAATTGTGCATGTGTAAAGGTTTGTGAGGGTTTTAGGTGACAAGCCAAATTTCTTCAGCCTCCTGAGGTGGAAGATGTGCTGTTGCGCCTTCTTCATCACACTGTCTGAGTGGGTAAGCCATTTCAGTTTGTCCTTGATGTGTACGCCGAGGAACTTAAAACTTTCCACTTTCTTCACTGCTGTCCAATCAATGGGGATAGGGGGGTGCTCCCTCTGCTGATTCCACGATCATCTCATTTGTTTTGTGGACGTTGAGAGAGAGGTTGATTTCCTGACACCAAACTCCAAGTGCACTCACCTCATGGGTGAACAGGGAGTCATGGGTGAACAGGGAGTACAGGAGGGGGCTGAGCACACACCCTTGTGAGGCCCCAGTGCTGAGGATCAGCAAAGTGGAGTTGCTGTTTCCTACCTTCACCACCTGGCCCGTCAGGAAGTCCAGGACCCAATAGCACAGGGCGGGGTTGAGACCCATGGCCTCAAGCTTAATGATGAGTTTGGAGGGTACAATGGTGTTCAAATCTGAGCTGTAGTCAATGAACAGCATTCTTACATAGGTATTCCTCTTGTCCAGATGGGATAGGGCAGTGTGGTGGCGATTGCATCGCCTGTGGACCTATTGGGGCGGTATGCAAATTGCAGTGGGTCTAGAGTGACAGGTAAGGTGGAGGTGACATGATCCTTGACTAGTCTCTCAAAGCATGATCATGATGACCTCATGGTATGTTGTCACATTTGATTAAGATAATGCTGAAATTAATTACAACAATTAATTCAACCACTACAAATTTCTTGTTAACAAACTATAACCCCTTGGGTTGTGCCGTGGCGGAGATCTTTGTGGGCTATACTCAGCCTTGTCTCAGGATGGTAAGTTGGTGGTTGAAGATATCCCTCTAGTGATGTGGGGGCTGTGCTTTGGCAAAGTGGGTGGGGTTATATCCTTCCTATTTGGCCCTGTCCGGGGGTGTCCTCAGATGGGGCCACAGTGTCTCCTGACCCCTCCTGTCTCAGCCTCCAGTATTTATGCTGCAGTAGTTTATGTGTTGGGGGGCTGGGGTCAGTTTGTTATATCTGGAGTACTTCTCCTGTCCTATTCGGTGTCCTGTGTGAATTTAAGTGTGCTCTCTCTAATTCTCTCTTTCTCTCTTTCTTTCTCTCTCTCGGAGGACCTGAGCCCTAGGACCATGCCTCAGGACTACCTGACATGATGACTCCATGCTGTCCCCAGTCCACCTGGCCATGCTGCTGTTCCAGTTTCAACTGTTCTGCCTTATTATTATTGGACCATGCTGGCCATTTATGAACATTTGAACATCTTGGCCATGATCTGTTATAATCTCTACCCGGCACAGCCAGAAGAGGACTGGCCACCCAACATAGCCTGGTTCCTCTCTAGGTTTCCTCCTAGGTTTTGGCCTTTCTAGGGAGTTTTTCCTAGCCACCGTGCTTCTACACCTGCATTGCTTGCTGTTTGGGGTTTTAGGCTGGGTTTCTGTACAGCACTTTGAGATATCAGCTGATGTACAAAGGGCTATATAAATACATTTGATTTGATTTGATATAGTTTTGGCAAGTCGGTAAAGACATCTACTTTGTGCATGACACAAGTAATTTTTCCAACAATTGTTTACAGAAAGATTATTCCACTTATAATTCACTGTATCACAATTATAGTGGGTCAGAAGTTTGAATTCACTAAGTTGACTGTGCCTTTAAACAGCTTGGAAAATTCCAGAAAATGATTTGATGGCTTTAGAAGCTTCTGATAGGTTAATTGACATAATTTGAGTCTATTGGAGTTGTACCTGTGGATGTATTTCAAGGCCTACCTTCAACCTCAGTACCTCTTTGCTTGACATCATGGGAAAATCAAAATAAACCTCAGAATACAAATTGTAGACCTCCACAAGTCTGGATCATCCTTGGGAGCAATTTCCAAATGCCTGAAGGTACCACGTTCATCTGTACAAAAAATAGTACGCAAGTATAAACACCATGGGACCACGCAGCTGTCATACCGCTCAGGAAGGAGACGCGTTCTGTCTCCTAGAGATGAACGTACTTTGGTGCGAAAAGTGCAAATCAATCCCAGGACAACAGCAAAGGACCTTGTGAAGATGCTGGAGGAAACAGGTACAAAAGTATCTATATCCACAGTAAAATGAGTCCTATATCGACATATATCGACAACCTGAAAGACCGCTCAGCAAGGAAGACGCATTTGGAAGACCCAGTTGGAAGACCCATTTGGAAGACCCATTTGGAAGACCCATTTGGAAGACCCAGTTGGAAGACCCATTTGGAAGACCCATTTGGAAGACCCACTGCTCCAAAACCGCCATAAAAAGGCCACACTACTGTTTGAAACTGCACATGGGGACAAAGATCGTACTTTTTGGGAGAAATGTCCTCTGGTCTGATGAAACAGAAAATAGAGCTGTTTGGCCATAATGACCATTGTTATGTTTGGAGGAATAAGGGGAGGTTTGCAAGCCGAAGAACACCATCCCAACCGTGAAGCACGGGGTGGCAAGTATCATGTTGTGGGGGTGCTTTGCTGCAGGAGGGACTGGTGCACTTCACAAAATAGATGTCATCATGAGGGTGGAAAATGATGTGGATATATTGAAGCAACATCTCAAGACATCAGTTAAAGTTCAAGTTAAAGCTTGGTCACAAATGGGTCTTCCAACTGGGTCTTCCAAATGGGTCAACCAATGGGTCTTCCAAATGGGTCTTCCAAATGGGTCTTCCAAATGGGTCTTCAACTGGGTCTTCCAAATGGGTCTTCCAAATGGGTTCCAAATGGGTCTTCCAACTGGGTCTTCCAAATGGGTTCTTCCAACTGGGTCTTCCAAATGGGTCTTCCAACTGGGTCTTCCAACTGTCTTCCAAATGGGTCTTCCAACTGGGGTCTTCCAAATGGGTTTCCAAATGGGTCTTCCAACTGGGTCTTCCCAAATGGGTCTTCCAAATGGGTCTCCAACTGGGTCTTCCAAATGGGTCTTCCAAATGGGTCTTCCAAATGGGTCTTCCACTGGGTCTTCCAAATGGGTCTCCAAATGGGTCTTCCAAATGGGTCTTCCAAATGGACAATGACTTATTGTGGGAAGCTTGTGGAAGGCTACCCGAAATGTTTGACCCGAGTTAAACATTTTAACTCGGCCCCTCCATAACTTCAGTTGTTTGATCTGTCAGGGCCCCCCCCATAACTTCAGTTGTTTTGATCTGTCAGGGCCCCCACATAGCTTCGTTGTTTTGATCTGTCAGGGCCCCCCCATAACTTCAGTGTTTTGATTGTCAGGGCCCCCCCATAACTTCAGTTGTTTTGATCTGTCAGGGCCCCACATAACTTCAGTTGTTTTGATCTGTCAGGGCCCCACATAGCTTCAGTTGTTTTGATCTGTCAGGGCCCCACATAGCTTCAGTTGTTTTGATCTGTCAGGGCCCCCCCATAACTTCAGTTGTTTTGATCTGTCAGGGCCCCTCCATAACTTCAGTTGTTTTGATCTGTCAGGGCCCCTCCATAACTTCAGTTGTTTTGATCTGTCAGGGCCCCCCCCATAACTTCAGTTGTTTTGATCTGTCAGGGCCCCCACATAGCTTCAGTTGTTTTGATCTGTCAGGGCCCCCCCCATAACTTCAGTTGTTTTGATCTGTCAGGGCCCCCCCATAACTTCAGTTGTTTTTGATCTGTCAGGGCCCCCACATAACTTCAGTTGTTTTGATCTGTCAGGGCCCCCCATAACTTCAGTTGTTTTGATCTGTCAGGGCCCCCACATAACTTCAGTTGTTTTGATCTGTCAGGGCCCCCCCATAACTTCAGTTGTTTTGATCTGTCAGGGCCCCCACATAGCTTCAGTTGTTTTGATCTGTCAGGGCCCCACATAGCTTCCGTTGTTTTGATCTGTCAGGGCCCCCCCATAACTTCAGTTGTTTTGATCTGTCAGGGCCCCCCCATAACTTCAGTTGTTTTGATCTGTCAGGGCCCCCACATAGCTTCAGTTGTTTTGATCTGTCAGGGCCCCACATAGCTTCAGTTGTTTTGATCTGTCAGGGCCCCCCCATAACTTCAGTTGTTTTGATCTGTCAGGGCCCCTCCATAACTTCAGTTGTTTTGATCTGTCAGGGCCCCCCCATAACTTCAGTTGTTTTGATCTGTCAGGGCCCCCCCATAACTTCAGTTGTTTTGATCTGTCAGGGCCCCCCATAACTTCAGTTGTTTTGATCTGTCAGGGCCCCCACATAACTTCAGTTGTTTTGATCTGTCAGGGCCCCCCCATAACTTCAGTTGTTTTGATCTGTCAGGGCCCCCACATAGCTTCAGTTGTTTTGATCTGTCAGGGCCCCACATAGCTTCAGTTGTTTTGATCTGTCAGGGCCCCCCATAACTTCAGTTGTTTTGATCTGTCAGGGCCCCCCCATAACTTCAGTTGTTTTGATCTGTCAGGGCCCCCACATAGCTTCAGTTGTTTTGATATGTCAGGGCCCCACATAGCTTCAGTTGTTTTGATCTGTCAGGGCCCCCCCATAACTTCAGTTGTTTTGATCTGTCAGGGCCCTCCATAACTTCAGTTGTTTTGATCTGTCAGGGCCCCCCATAGCTTCAGTTGTTTTGATCTGTCAGGGCCCCCACATAACTTTCGTTGTTTGATCTGTCAGGGCCCCAACATAGCTTCAGTTGTTTTGATCTGTTAGGGCCCCCCCATAACTTCAGTTGTTTTGATCTGTCAGGGCCCCCCATAACTTCAGTTGTTTTGATCTGTTAGGGCCCCCACATAACTTCAGTTGTTTTGATCTGTCAGGGCCCCCCCATAACTTCAGTTGTTTTGATCTGTCAGGGCCCCCCATAACTTCAGTTGTTTTGATCTGTCAGGGCCCCCCCATAACTTCAGTTGTTTTGATCTGTCAGGGCCCCCCATAACTTCAGTTGTTTTGATCTGTCAGGGCCCCCTCATAACTTCAGTTGTTTTGATCTGTCAGGGGCCCCCCCATAACTTCAGTTGTTTTGATCTGTCAGGGCCCCCACATAGCTTGAGTTGTTTTGATCTGTCAGGGCCCCACATAGCTTCAGTTGTTTTGATCTGTCAGGGCCCCCCCATAACTTCAGTTGTTTTGATCTGTCAGGGCCCCCCCCATAACTTCAGTTGTTTTGATCTGTCAGGGCCCCTCCATAACTTCAGTTGTTTTGATCTGTCAGGGCCCCCCCATAACTTCAGTTGTTTTGATCTGTCAGGGCCCCCCCATAACTTCAGTTGTTTTGATCTGTCAGGGCCCCCCCATAACTTCAGTTGTTTTGATCTGTCAGGGCCCCCCCATAACTTCAGTTGTTTTGATCTGTCAGGGCCCCCACATAACTTCAGTTGTTTTGATCTGTCAGGGCCCCCCATAGCTTCAGTTGTTTTGATCTGTCAGCATCAGTAAACAAAAAAAATGATTTGATTTGAACTAGTCTCATCTCTTCATGTGGCTCCAAACAGTAGGTTCAAAACAGTAAGTTCAAAGGAGCACTAATGTCCTGCAGGTGGCGACAATGTCATGAGGAGTGCAGCCCTCGCAGCTCCAATCAATCTCTGTACAAGCATGAAAAAGTAGGTGATTGGTGTCAGTAATACCATACCTGTATATATGAACCCATTCTGTTATGTGTGTTATAGACATCAAATTGATGGGAATCTCATTCATGAAGCTCACTTCATCATATCATCATAAAGTGAAAGTTTGCATATTTGATTCAAAACGAGGGAATGAACCTTTGTAATGACAGTTGTTTGGTTGAGCTTTATGAGCCCTATTGTTTGCCAGTGTTGGGGAGTAGTGAACTACATAAAGTTAAACTACTAATGAATCTACTTTTAGTGGTAGCTTGGTGGTAGTTGAAATACATTCTAATCTTGGTAGTGATTTCAGTAGTTAATTGCTTTTTTGCCATGTAGAAGTATAGCTAACTACAGGAACTACATACAACGTTTTTTGAAAAAATGTAATAAATTATGGGTGAAGTATAGACAAGAATCTGCTTTCTTTTTCGGTATCAGATATCCATACTTCTCATAGGCTAAAATGCACATTTGATTAAAATCTGGATCTGATCCCATATGGATCTGTTGATCTTGCAATTTGTAGTTTATGAAATTTTAGATATAGACAATATATTTGTTGTACTTTTTCAAGGTAAACTATATTTGTTGTAGCTTTAGTTGTATGTTAACTTCTTCAAGTGTGAAGTGATTGGTAGAGTAGCTTCCCAACGCTGTTGTGTGTTATCTAGTCTAATAACGGGAACGATCTAATGAATATTGGGGGAATGGGTGGCAGGGTAGCCTAGTGGTTGGAGCGTTGGCCTAGTAACCCGGAAGGTTGCAAGTTCAAATCTGTCGTTCTGCCCCTGAACAGGCAATTAACCCACTGTTCCTAGGCCGTCATTGAAAATAAGAATTTGTTCTTAACTGACATAAATAAATACAAATATATTAGTGCGCACCAATAAAATACCTCCAGAAGAGGGCGGTGTCATCCCTGGTAATCACCCGTAGTTTAAATGCCAACCGCAGGTGCGCCTGCTCTCACCCTCAAACCTTGACCTCAGAAAAAACACGGTGAACGTTCGCTCCACCGTTTGCTCGCGTGCCACACCGAACCTGCGCGCTGTGCTTCCGTGACGTCGCTCCATTGGAGCCTGTGGTTGGAGCGCGAGTTCTTTTCACGTATCTACTGGGAGAGAGAGGAGAGCGAGCGCACGGCGGTGCCAGCCATGGTCAGCGCTTTGAGAGAACACTGAAATCAACCGGGAGGGACAACATCCTAGACATGGAATGCGACTGTGCAACATTGTGTCTTTCCTGGCTGTCTGACGTTATTTTTCTGCTCAACCATTGAAAAGGAGGAGGTTTTTCTCGTTTACGTATTGGATTCCAGAGCACTGGGAACACCCCGGTCTCTCTTTCCGTTTCTCCCCCTCGGGTGAAAAGTCACCAGAGTGGAAAGGATATTTCGCTTTATTGGAATTATAGCTGCTCTGAAGATGATCTCCGGTGTTTTCTGGGAACATTGTCTTGGATGAGAACCTGTGAGCATCATGAGTACCAATGGTGAGTTCATTCCTCTGCGCCTCTCGTCTGTTCTTCGTTACTTTGAAGCTCCCCGCTCTTCTCTAGTTAACTCTGAAGCGTCGCTCTCAGAGGAGGATACACAGATAAAACAATGTTATACAACAATAGAGAATAGACAGATTTAGTAGCATTCAATGGAAAATAAACTACAAATGTGCTTTAAATTCAAGATTTGATTAACATACTGTCTGTTTTCATTTACTCTGTATTGATTGGAAGTTATTCTCACAGAGCAGAGAGAAAGACAACAACGTTTCTCTGTTCCTCTCTCTCCCCCTCACTTCAACGATTCATCAATGCTTTTTATTAGCTCATCCATGGCAGTATTTCTTGAATAAATGTCTTAAATTAGGCGACTGATTGTGAGGATGGAGTACTGTGTGGGGGTGTGTGGTATGTTGTTGTGGTTATGTAAAGGGTTAGGGATCAACATAAGGGACTTGTGTGCTCCGTGGTCTTAGACTTCCTCCAGTAGCTGTTTCTCTCTGACATGTCAGGGCTTCTGTGTGTCTGTATGGATGGCAAACTGCATCTCTACATAATAGTTCACATCATTTGATGTTAGAAATGTGCAGTTTGTCTTCTTAATTTCGTAAACAATCTATTCCCCGGCAATTATCATAATCATCTTCCTATTCATCATCATCTTCCTCAGACATCACATCACATACATCCACAAACGTGTTGTCTCCATAGCAGAGTTGCAAAGCTCATTGCAACCAGCACCTGTCAGCCCTAGTCCAGCTCTACACCAAGACCGGACAGATCAGCCCCTGTCAGCCCTAGTCCAGCTCTACACCAAGACTGGACAGATCAGCCCCTGTCAGCCATAGTCCAGCTCTACACCAAGACTGGACAGATCAGAACCCTGTCAGCCCTAGTCCAGCTCTACACCAAGACTGGACAGATCAGCCCTGTCC